>NW_027490280.1:0-300000 GCF_050948175.1 Xylocopa sonorina | reverse complement strand
CGTCTGCAGATGTCTAGGTATCGTAGCAATGGAGTTCTAATGCTTCTTAAAACGCGATATCGCGTCTCATTTCTATGTTTCATGGTAAGATATAATATGATTTGCTAAGTGTTATGTATTCCTCGTCTACACTTCAAATGAATGTAAATGCGACACTTCTTTGCAAGGAAATAGCGTTCGCAGATGTCTACGTATCGTAGCAATAGAGTTCTTATGGTTCTTAAAACGCGATATCGCATCTCATTTCTATGTTTCATGGTAAGGTATAATATGATTTGCGAAGTGTTATGTTTTCCTCGTCTACACTTCAAATGAATGTAAATGCGACACTTTCTTGCAAGGAAATAGCGTTTGCAGATGTCTACGTATCGTAGCAATGGGTTTCTGATGCTTCTTATAACGCGATATCGCATCTCATTTCTATGTTTCATTCTAAGATATAATATGATTTCCGATGTGTCATGTATTCCTCGTCCACACTTCAAATGAATGTGAATGCGACACTTCCTCGCTAGGAAATAGCGTTTGCAGATGTCTACGTATCGTAGCAGTAGAGTTCTAATGCTTCTTAAAACGCGATATCGCATCTCATTTCTATGTTTCATGGTCAGATATAATATGATTTGCGAAGTGTTATGTATTCCTCGTCTACACATCAAATGAATGTAAATGCGACACTTCCTTGTGTCACGTCCGGCGAAATAACTTTTCGTTTATCCGGAGGCTTCACGACACTAGCCTATTTGTTCGAAATTCGGTCCGCGGAAACGCGTTACGACCGGGTTCGACTATTTCAGCTAACGCGACACGGACAAAACACTCGCGATTTGCGGATATTAGGAGTTGGAAATGTTACCTTTGCTGATTTCGTTCTCGATACGTTGGTAAAATTCTCGCCGTGGATCGTTGATTGGTATCGACGTAGGTGCTGGCCTGTTGATTGAGGTTGATAATTCAATGAGCTTCCAGCGAAGCGGTAAACGGCGACTCGGATGCGAAGCGGATTCGGTGGAGACTGTAGATATCGCAGCAACCTCGGTTGCGGAAACAGGAGACTCGGCGTTGCTAGAGACTTCGGAAAGATGCTTCTGAACAGGTGCGGAGACAGGTTGCTGGAGCACGGGGATCCGGGATACGTTACCCACGTATCCACGCACAAGTGAGCGAAGGAAATTCTTCCTACCCGCGCGTCGTGTTCTTCGCGAACCGGAATCACGCCCCATTCACCCAGAGTTTTCTGTACTAACAGACAATGCTCGGAAGGATAAGCGGCGGTCCGCTCTATCGCAACTCTGCAAAGCTGAGTTCTATACTCCTTCGAGGTGATGGGAAGCTACCCAGTTGTATGGAAGAGACACGTGGAAGAATTCGTTGTTACTGTTTGTATTAAGCGCGAGAAGTGGTATTTGATTTAGTAGATATAGGAATTAGTAGATATGGTATTAAACTCAAAAACTAGATGTAGTAAAATAAATGGAATATATTCTAAGTTAAAATTATACAAAGTTGAAATTATTCTAAGTTAGAACTAAGGAAATAGAAATACTAGCGCGTAGCCTAAACCCCACATTGAGGCGGCTAATGGCTCGAGTATAAGAAATGGTACTGGAGGATTCGACTCCTCGGACTGGAATCTCGAAATAGACTGACTTTCTGGAGTCGCGTCTCGGACCTCCTCGGTTCGCGAGGCGCTTCGGTCGCGGGCGCTCGTAGTGGGGAGCGCGTGGTCCAGCGAGTGGGGACTCGCGGCTCGTGGTGGGGCTAGCTGCGCGTGTCGTTGGCGCAGGCGCGTCTTAATATATGATTATATACCTACGGACTTAGAATTACGTGTGTGTTGTGGTGTGTTACAATATGTGTCATGAGTACTTAGATTTAGGATTATAATACATGTACATAGATGTAATATATGAGTTAAAAATAGTATACAGGGTCTGGCAATGTTGGTTCCCTAAGCTGGAACAGTCCCCATTCCGGTGACGGGCTGCGACTTCTTCCCTCTGGACGGAGTCCTCGATGCGAGGGAGGCGGGGATGCTCGTAGGTGCGAGCGAGACAGCGTTGCTTGTTGGTGCGAGCGAGAAAGAGGTGTTCCTACGTGCGCGTGAGCGCGTGCACCTGTGCGCGCGCGAACGCTGCTGGTTGCTGAATCTGCAGGCGAGTACGGCAGGTTGCCTGCGTGCAGGGGTTGATGCTGGAGGCGGCGAGGAGGCTGATGCGTGGCAGGCGCTACGCCTGACGTCACACTTGCAAGGAAATAGCGTTTGCAGATGTCTACGTATCGTAGCAATAGAGTTCTTATGATTCTAAAACGCGATATCGGATCCTATTTCTATGTTTCATGGTAAGATATAATATGATTTGCGAAGTGTTATGTATTCCTCGTCTACACTTCAAATGAATGTAAATGCGACACTTTCTTGCAAGGAAATAGCGTTTGCAGATGTCTACGTATCGTAGCAATGGATTTCTGCAGCTTCTTAAAACGCGATATCGCATCTCACTTCTATGATTCATGGTAAGATATAATATGATTTGCGAAGTGTCATGTATTCCTCGTCTACACTTCAAATGAATGTAAATGCGACACTTCCTTGCAAGGAAATAGCGTTTGCAGATGTCTACGTATCGTAGCAATAGAGTACTAATGCTTCTTAAAACGCGATATCGCATCTCATTTCTATGTTTCATGGTAAGATATAATATGATTTGCGAAGTGTTATGTATTCCTCGTCTACACATCAACTAAATGTAAATGCGCACTTCCTTGCAAGGAAATAGCGTTTGCAGATGTCTACGTATCGAAGCAATAGAGTTCAAATGCTTCTTAAAACGCGATATCGCATCTCACTTCTATGTTTCATGGTAAGGTATAATTTGATTTGCGAAGTGTTATGTATTCCTCGTCTACACTTCAAATGAATGTAAATGCGACACTTTCTTGCAAGGAAATAGCGTTTGCAGATGTCTACGTATCGTAACAATAGAGTTCTAATGCTTCTTAAAACGCGATATCGCATCTTATTTCTATGTTTCATGGTAGGATATAATATGATTTGCGAAGTGTCATGTATTCCTCGTCTACACTTCAAATGAATGTAAATGCGACACTTCCTTGCAAGGAAATAGCGTTTGCAGATGTCTACGTATCGTAACAATAGAGTTCTTATGATTCTTGAAAAGCGATATCGCATCTCATTTCAATGTTTCATGGTAAGATATAATATGATTTGCGAAGTGATATGTATTCCTCGTCTACACTTCAAATGAATGTGAGTGCGACACTTCCATGCAAGGAGATAGCGTTTGCAGATGTCTACGTATCGAAGCAATAGAGTTCAGATGCTCCTTAAAACGCGATATCGCATCTCATTTCTATGTTTCATGGTAAGATATAATATGATTTGCGAAGTATCATGTATTCCTCGTCCACACTTCAAATGAATGTAAATGCGACACTTCCTTGCAAGGAAATAGCGTTTGCAGAAGTCTACGTATCGAAGCAATAGAGTTCAAATGCTTCTTAAAACGAGATATTGCATCTCATTTCAATGTTTCATGGTAAGATATAATATGATTTGCGAAGTGTTATGTATTCCTCGTCTACACTTCAAATGAATGTGAATGCGACACTTCCTTGCAAGGAAATAGCATTTGCAGATGTCTACGTATCGTAGCAATAGAGTTCTTATGATTCTTAAAACGCGATATCGCATCTCATTTCAATGTTTCATGGTAAGATATAATATGATTTGCGAAGTGTCATGTATTCCTCGTCTACACTTCAAATGAATGTAAATGCGACACTTCCTTGCAAGGAAATAGCGTTTGCAGATGTCTACGTACCGTAGCAATAGAGTTCATATGATTCTTAAAACGCGATATCGCATCTCATATCTATGTTTCATGGTAAGATATAATATGATTTGCGAAGTGTTATGTATTCCTTGTCTACACTTCAAATGAATGTAAATGCGATACTTCCTTGCAAGGAAATAGCGTTTGCAGATGTCTACGTATCGAAGCAATAGAGTTCGAATGTTTCTTTAAACGAGATATTGCATTTCATATCTATGTTTCATGATAAGATATAATATTCATTGCGTAGTGTTATGCATTCCTCGTCTACGATTCAAATGAACGAAATGCGGCACTTCCTTGCAAGGAAATAGCGTTTGCAGATGTCTACGTATCGTAACAATAGAGTTCTAATGCTTCTTAAAACGCGATATCGCATCTCATTTCTATGTTTCATGGTAGGATAGAATATGATTTGCGAAGTGTTATGTATTCCTCGTCTACACTACAAATGAATGTAAATGCGACACTTCCTTGCAAGGAAATAGCGTTTGCAGAAGTCTACGTATCGAAGCAATAGAGTTCAAATGCTTCTTAAAACGAGATATTGCATCTCATTTCAATGTTTCATGGTAAGATATAATATGATTTGCGAAGTGTTATGTATTCCTCGTCTACACTTCAAATGAATGTGAATGCGACACTTCCTTGCAAGGAAATAGCGTTTGCAGATGTCTACGTATCGTAACAATAGAGTTCTAATGCTTCTTAAAACGCGATATCGCATCTTATTTCTATGTTTCATGGTAGGATATAATATGATTTGCGAAGTGTCATGTATTCCTCGTCTACACTTCAAATGAATGTAAATGCGACACTTCCTTGCAAGGAAATAGCGTTTGCAGATGTCTACGTATCGTAACAATAGAGTTCTTATGATTCTTGAAAAGCGATATCGCATCTCATTTCAATGTTTCATGGTAAGATATAATATGATTTGCGAAGTGATATGTATTCCTCGTCTACACTTCAAATGAATGTGAGTGCGACACTTCCATGCAAGGAGATAGCGTTTGCAGATGTCTACGTATCGAAGCAATAGAGTTCAGATGCTCCTTAAAACGCGATATCGCATCTCATTTCTATGTTTCATGGTAAGATATAATATGATTCGCGAAGTATCATGTATTCCTCGTCCACACTTCAAATGAATGTAAATGCGACACTTCCTTGCAAGGAAATAGCGTTTGCAGAAGTCTACGTATCGAAGCAATAGAGTTCAAATGCTTCTTAAAACGAGATATTGCATCTCATTTCAATGTTTCATGGTAAGATATAATGTGATTTGCGAAGTGTTATGTATTCCTCGTCTACACTTCAAATGAATGTGAATGCGACACTTCCTTGCAAGGAAATAGCATTTGCAGATGTCTACGTATCGTAGCAATAGAGTTCTTATGATTCTTAAAACGCGATATCGCATCTCATTTCAATGTTTCATGGTAAGATATAATATGATTTGCGAAGTGTCATGTATTCCTCGTCTACACTTCAAATGAATGTAAATGCGACACTTCCTTGCAAGGAAATAGCGTTTGCAGATGTCTACGTACCGTAGCAATAGAGTTCATATGATTCTTAAAACGCGATATCGCATCTCATATCTATGTTTCATGATAAGATATAATATTCATTGCGAAGTGTTATGCATTCCTCGTCTACGATTCAAATGAATGTAAATGCGACACTTCCTTGCAAGGAAATAGCGTTTGCAGATGTCTACGTATCGTAGCAATAGAGTTCCTATGCTTCTTAAAACGCGATATCGCATCTCATTTCTATGTTTCATGGTAAGATATAATATGATTTGCGAAGTGTTATGTATTCCTCGTCTACGATTCAAATGAATGTAAATGCGACACTTCCTTGCAAGGAAATAGCGTTTGCAGATGTCTACGTATCGTAGCAATAGAGTTCTTATGATTCTTAAAACGCGATATCGCATCTCATTTCTACGTTTCATGGTAAGATATTATATGATTTGCGAAGTGTCATGTATTCCCCGTCTACACTTCAAATGAATGTAAATGCGACACATCCTTGCTAGGATATAGCGTCTGCAGATGTCTAGGTATCGTAGCAATGGAGTTCTAATGCTTCTTAAAACGCGATATCGCGTCTCATTTCCATGTTTCATGGTAAGATATAATATGATTTGCGAAGTGTTATGTATTCCTCGTCTACACTTCAAATGAATGTAAATGCGACACTTTCTTGCAAGGAAATAGCGTTTGCAGATGTCTACGTATCGTAACAATAGAGTTCTAATGCTTCTTAAAACGC
Organism: Xylocopa sonorina; assembly: GCF_050948175.1. Taxonomy (NCBI): domain Eukaryota; kingdom Metazoa; phylum Arthropoda; class Insecta; order Hymenoptera; family Apidae; genus Xylocopa; species Xylocopa sonorina. Next base: position 293,860 of record NW_027490280.1, on the reverse strand, counting down.
GATATCGCATCTTATTTCTATGTTTCATGGTAGGATATAATATGATTTGCGAAGTGTCATGTATTCCTCGTCTACACTTCAAATGAATGTAAATGCGACACTTCCTTGCAAGGAAATAGCGTTTGCAGATGTCTACGTATCGTAACAATAGAGTTCTTATGATTCTTGAAAAGCGATATCGCATCTCATTTCAATGTTTCATGGTAAGATATAATATGATTTGCGAAGTGATATGTATTCCTCGTCTACACTTCAAATGAATGTGAGTGCGACACTTCCATGCAAGGAGATAGCGTTTGCAGATGTCTACGTATCGAAGCAATAGAGTTCAGATGCTCCTTAAAACGCGATATCGCATCTCATTTCTATGTTTCATGGTAAGATATAATATGATTTGCGAAGTATCATGTATTCCTCGTCCACACTTCAAATGAATGTAAATGCGACACTTCCTTGCAAGGAAATAGCGTTTGCAGAAGTCTACGTATCGAAGCAATAGAGTTCAAATGCTTCTTAAAACGAGATATTGCATCTCATTTCAATGTTTCATGGTAAGATATAATATGATTTGCGAAGTGTTATGTATTCCTCGTCTACACTTCAAATGAATGTGAATGCGACACTTCCTTGCAAGGAAATAGCATTTGCAGATGTCTACGTATCGTAGCAATAGAGTTCTTATGATTCTTAAAACGCGATATCGCATCTCATTTCAATGTTTCATGGTAAGATATAATATGATTTGCGAAGTGTCATGTATTCCTCGTCTACACTTCAAATGAATGTAAATGCGACACTTCCTTGCAAGGAAATAGCGTTTGCAGATGTCTACGTACCGTAGCAATAGAGTTCATATGATTCTTAAAACGCGATATCGCATCTCATATCTATGTTTCATGGTAAGATATAATATGATTTGCGAAGTGTTATGTATTCCTTGTCTACACTTCAAATGAATGTAAATGCGATACTTCCTTGCAAGGAAATAGCGTTTGCAGATGTCTACGTATCGAAGCAATAGAGTTCGAATGTTTCTTTAAACGAGATATTGCATTTCATATCTATGTTTCATGATAAGATATAATATTCATTGCGTAGTGTTATGCATTCCTCGTCTACGATTCAAATGAACGAAATGCGGCACTTCCTTGCAAGGAAATAGCGTTTGCAGATGTCTACGTATCGTAACAATAGAGTTCTAATGCTTCTTAAAACGCGATATCGCATCTCATTTCTATGTTTCATGGTAGGATAGAATATGATTTGCGAAGTGTTATGTATTCCTCGTCTACACTACAAATGAATGTAAATGCGACACTTCCTTGCAAGGAAATAGCGTTTGCAGAAGTCTACGTATCGAAGCAATAGAGTTCAAATGCTTCTTAAAACGAGATATTGCATCTCATTTCAATGTTTCATGGTAAGATATAATATGATTTGCGAAGTGTTATGTATTCCTCGTCTACACTTCAAATGAATGTGAATGCGACACTTCCTTGCAAGGAAATAGCGTTTGCAGATGTCTACGTATCGTAACAATAGAGTTCTAATGCTTCTTAAAACGCGATATCGCATCTTATTTCTATGTTTCATGGTAGGATATAATATGATTTGCGAAGTGTCATGTATTCCTCGTCTACACTTCAAATGAATGTAAATGCGACACTTCCTTGCAAGGAAATAGCGTTTGCAGATGTCTACGTATCGTAACAATAGAGTTCTTATGATTCTTGAAAAGCGATATCGCATCTCATTTCAATGTTTCATGGTAAGATATAATATGATTTGCGAAGTGATATGTATTCCTCGTCTACACTTCAAATGAATGTGAGTGCGACACTTCCATGCAAGGAGATAGCGTTTGCAGATGTCTACGTATCGAAGCAATAGAGTTCAGATGCTCCTTAAAACGCGATATCGCATCTCATTTCTATGTTTCATGGTAAGATATAATATGATTCGCGAAGTATCATGTATTCCTCGTCCACACTTCAAATGAATGTAAATGCGACACTTCCTTGCAAGGAAATAGCGTTTGCAGAAGTCTACGTATCGAAGCAATAGAGTTCAAATGCTTCTTAAAACGAGATATTGCATCTCATTTCAATGTTTCATGGTAAGATATAATGTGATTTGCGAAGTGTTATGTATTCCTCGTCTACACTTCAAATGAATGTGAATGCGACACTTCCTTGCAAGGAAATAGCATTTGCAGATGTCTACGTATCGTAGCAATAGAGTTCTTATGATTCTTAAAACGCGATATCGCATCTCATTTCAATGTTTCATGGTAAGATATAATATGATTTGCGAAGTGTCATGTATTCCTCGTCTACACTTCAAATGAATGTAAATGCGACACTTCCTTGCAAGGAAATAGCGTTTGCAGATGTCTACGTACCGTAGCAATAGAGTTCATATGATTCTTAAAACGCGATATCGCATCTCATATCTATGTTTCATGATAAGATATAATATTCATTGCGAAGTGTTATGCATTCCTCGTCTACGATTCAAATGAATGTAAATGCGACACTTCCTTGCAAGGAAATAGCGTTTGCAGATGTCTACGTATCGTAGCAATAGAGTTCCTATGCTTCTTAAAACGCGATATCGCATCTCATTTCTATGTTTCATGGTAAGGTATAATATGATTTGCGAAGTGTTATGTTTTCCTCGTCTACACTTCAAATGAATGTAAATGCGACACTTTCTTGCAAGGAAATAGCGTTTGCAGATGTCTACGTATCGTAGCAATGGGTTTCTGATGCTTCTTAAAACGCGATATCGCATCTCATTTCTATGTTTCATTCTAAGATATAATATGATTTCCGATGTGTCATGTATTCCTCGTCCACACTTCAAATGAATGTGAATGCGACACTTCCTCGCTAGGATATAGCGTTTGCAGATGTCTACGTATCGTAGCAGTAGAGTTCTAATGCTTCTTAAAACGCGATATCGCATCTCATTTCTATGTTTCATGGTAAGATATAATATGATTTGCGAAGTGTTATGTATTCCTCGTCTACGATTCAAATGAATGTAAATGCGACACTTCCTTGCAAGGAAATAGCGTTTGCAGATGTCTACGTATCGTAGCAATAGAGTTCTTATGATTCTTAAAACGCGATATCGCATCTCATTTCTACGTTTCATGGTAAGATATTATATGATTTGCGAAGTGTCATGTATTCCCCGTCTACACTTCAAATGAATGTAAATGCGACACATCCTTGCTAGGATATAGCGTCTGCAGATGTCTAGGTATCGTAGCAATGGAGTTCTAATGCTTCTTAAAACGCGATATCGCGTCTCATTTCCATGTTTCATGGTAAGATATAATATGATTTGCTAAGTGTTATGTATTCCTCGTCTACACTTCAAATGAATGTAAATGCGACACTTCTTTGCAAGGAAATAGCGTTTGCAGATGTCTACGTATCGTAGCAATAGAGTTCTTATGGTTCTTAAAACGCGATATCGCATCTCATTTCTATGTTTCATGGTAAGGTATAATATGATTTGCGAAGTGTTATGTTTTCCTCGTCTACACTTCAAATGAATGTAAATGCGACACTTTCTTGCAAGGAAATAGCGTTTGCAGATGTCTACGTATCGTAGCAATGGGTTTCTGATGCTTCTTAAAACGCGATATCGCATCTCATTTCTATGTTTCATTCTAAGATATAATATGATTTCCGATGTGTCATGTATTCCTCGTCCACACTTCAAATGAATGTGAATGCGACACTTCCTCGCTAGGATATAGCGTTTGCAGATGTCTACGTATCGTAGCAGTAGAGTTCTAATGCTTCTTAAAACGCGATATCGCATCTCATTTCTATGTTTCATGGTAAGATATAATATGATTTGCGAAGTGTTATGTATTCCTCGTCTACGATTCAAATGAATGTAAATGCGACACTTCCTTGCAAGGAAATAGCGTTTGCAGATGTCTACGTATCGTAGCAATAGAGTTCTTATGATTCTTAAAACGCGATATCGCATCTCATTTCTACGTTTCATGGTAAGATATTATATGATTTGCGAAGTGTCATGTATTCCCCGTCTACACTTCAAATGAATGTAAATGCGACACATCCTTGCTAGGATATAGCGTCTGCAGATGTCTAGGTATCGTAGCAATGGAGTTCTAATGCTTCTTAAAACGCGATATCGCGTCTCATTTCTATGTTTCATGGTAAGATATAATATGATTTGCCAAGTGTTATGTATTCCTCGTCTACACTTCAAATGAATGTAAATGCGACACTTCTTGGCAAGGAAATAGCGTTCGCAGATGTCTACGTATCGTAGCAATAGAGTTCTTATGGTTCTTAAAACGCGATATCGCATCTCATTTCTATGTTTCATGGTAAGGTATAATATGATTTGCGAAGTGTTATGTTTTCCTCGTCTACACTTCAAATGAATGTAAATGCGACACTTTCTTGCAAGGAAATAGCGTTTGCAGATGTCTACGTATCGTAGCAATGGGTTTCTGATGCTTCTTATAGCGCGATATCGCATCTCATTTCTATGTTTCATTCTAAGATATAATATGATTTCCGATGTGTCATGTATTCCTCGTCCACACTTCAAATGAATGTGAATGCGACACTTCCTCGCTAGGAAATAGCGTTTGCAGATGTCTACGTATCGTAGCAGTAGAGTTCTAATGCTTCTTAAAACGCGATATCGCATCTCATTTCTATGTTTCATGGTAAGATATAATATGATTTGCGAAGTGTTATGTATTCCTCGTCTACACATCAAATGAATGTAAATGCGACACTTCCTTGCAAGGAAATAGCGTTTGCAGATGTCTACGTATCGTAACAATAGAGTTCTTATGATTCTTGAAAAGCGATATCGCATCTCATTTCAATGTTTCATGGTAAGATATAATATGATTTGCGATGTGATATGTATTCCTCGTCTACACTTCAAATGAATGTGAGTGCGACACTTCCATGCAAGGAGATAGCGTTTGCAGATGTCTACGTATCGAAGCAATAGAGTTCAGATGCTCCTTAAAACGCGATATCGCATCTCATTTCTATGTTTCATGGTAAGATATAATATGATTTGCGAAGTATCATGTATTCCTCGTCCACACTTCAAATGAATGTAAATGCGACACTTCCTTGCAAGGAAATAGCGTTTGCAGAAGTCTACGTATCGAAGCAATAGAGTTCAAATGCTTCTTAAAACGAGATATTGCATCTCATTTCAATGTTTCATGGTAAGATATAATATGATTTGCGAAGTGTTATGTATTCCTCGTCTACACTTCAAATGAATGTGAATGCGACACTTCCTTGCAAGGAAATAGCGTTTGCAGAAGTCTACGTATCGAAGCAATAGAGTTCAAATGCTTCTTAAAACGAGATATTGCATCTCATTTCAATGTTTCATGGTAAGATATAATATGATTCGCGAAGTATCATGTATTCCTCGTCCACACTTCAAATGAATGTAAATGCGACACTTCCTTGCAAGGAAATAGCGTTTGCAGAAGTCTACGTATCGAAGCAATAGAGTTCAAATGCTTCTTAAAACGAGATATTGCATCTCATTTCAATGTTTCATGGTAAGATATAATATGATTTGCGAAGTGTTATGTATTCCCCGTCTACACTTCAAATGAATGTGAATGCGACACTTCCTTGCAAGGAAATAGCATTTGCAGATGTCTACGTATCGTAGCAATAGAGTTCTTATGATTCTTAAAACGCGATATCGCATCTCATTTCAATGTTTCATGGTAAGATATAATATGATTTGCGAAGTGTCATGTATTCCTCGTCTACACTTCAAATGAATGTAAATGCGACACTTCCTTGCAAGGAAATAGCGTTTGCAGATGTCTACGTACCGTAGCAATAGAGTTCATATGATTCTTAAAACGCGATATCGCATCTCATATCTGTGTTTCATGATAAGATATAATATTCATTGCGAAGTGTTATGCATTCCTCGTCTACGATTCAAATGAATGTAAATGCGACACTTCCTTGCAAGGAAATAGCGTTTGCAGATGTCTACGTATCGTAGCAATAGAGTTCCTATGCTTCTTAAAACGCGATATCGCATCTCATTTCTATGTTTCATGGTAAGATATAATATGATTTGCGAAGTGTTATGTATTCCTCGTCTACGATTCAAATGAATGTAAATGCGACACTTCCTTGCAAGGAAATAGCGTTTGCAGATGTCTACGTATCGTAGCAATAGAGTTCTTATGATTCTTAAAACGCGATATCGCATCTCATTTCTACGTTTCATGGTAAGATATTATATGATTTGCGAAGTGTCATGTATTCCCCGTCTACACTTCAAATGAATGTAAATGCGACACATCCTTGCTAGGATATAGCGTCTGCAGATGTCTAGGTATCGTAGCAATGGAGTTCTAATGCTTCTTAAAACGCGATATCGCGTCTCATTTCTATGTTTCATGGTAAGATATAATATGATTTGCTAAGTGTTATGTATTCCTCGTCTACACTTCAAATGAATGTAAATGCGACACTTCTTTGCAAGGAAATAGCGTTCGCAGATGTCTACGTATCGTAGCAATAGAGTTCTTATGGTTCTTAAAACGCGATATCGCATCTCATTTCTATGTTTCATGGTAAGGTATAATATGATTTGCGAAGTGTTATGTTTTCCTCGTCTACACTTCAAATGAATGTAAATGCGACACTTTCTTGCAAGGAAATTGCGTTTGCAGATGTCTACGTATCGTAGCAATGGGTTTCTGATGCTTCTTATAACGCGATATCGCATCTCATTTCTATGTTTCATTCTAAGATATAATATGATTTCCGATGTGTCATGTATTCCTCGTCCACACTTCAAATGAATGTGAATGCGACACTTCCTCGCTAGGAAATAGCGTTTGCAGATGTCTACGTATCGTAGCAGTAGAGTTCTAATGCTTCTTAAAACGCGATATCGCATCTCATTTCTATGTTTCATGGTAAGATATAATATGATTTGCGAAGTGTTATGTATTCCTCGTCTACACATCAAATGAATGTAAATGCGACACTTCCTTGTGTCACGTCCGGCGAAATAACTTTTCGTTTATCCGGAGGCTTCACGACACTAGCCTATTTGTTCGAAATTCGGTCCGCGGAAACGCGTTACGACCGGGTTCGACTATTTCAGCTAACGCGACACGGACAAAACACTCGCGATTTGCGGATATTAGAAGTTGGAAATGTTACCTTTGCTGATTTCGTTCTCGATACGTTGGTAAAATTCTCGCCGTGGATCGTTGATTGGTATCGACGTAGGTGCTGGCCTGTTGATTGAGGTTGATAATTCAATGAGCTTCCAGCGAAGCGGTAAACGGCGACTCGGATGCGAAGCGGATTCGGTGGAGACTGTAGATATCGCAGCAACCTCGGTTGCGGAAACAGGAGACTCGGCGTTGCTAGAGACTTCGGAAAGATGCTTCTGAACAGGTGCGGAGACAGGTTGCTGGAGCACGGGGATCCGGGATACGTTACCCACGTATCCACGCACAAGTGAGCGAAGGAAATTCTTCCTACCCGCGCGTCGTGTTCTTCGCGAACCGGAATCACGCCCCATTCACCCAGAGTTTTCTGTACTAACAGACAATGCTCGGAAGGATAAGCGGCGGTCCGCTCTATCGCAACTCTGCAAAGCTGAGTTCTATACTCCTTCGAGGTGATGGGAAGCTACCCAGTTGTATGGAAGAGACACGTGGAAGAATTCGTTGTTACTGTTTGTATTAAGCGCGAGAAGTGGTATTTGATTTAGTAGATATAGGAATTAGTAGATATGGTATTAAACTCAAAAACTAGATGTAGTAAAATAAATGGAATATATTCTAAGTTAAAATTATACAAAGTTGAAATTATTCTAAGTTAGAACTAAGGAAATAGAAATACTAGCGCGTAGCCTAAACCCCACATTGAGGCGGCTAATGGCTCGAGTATAAGAAATGGTACTGGAGGATTCGACTCCTCGGACTTGAATCTCGAAATAGACTGACTTTCTGGAGTCGCGTCTCGGACCTCCTCGGTTCGCGAGGCGCTTCGGTCGCGGGCGCTCGTAGTGGGGAGCGCGTGGTCCAGCGAGTGGGGACTCGCGGCTCGTGGTGGGGCTAGCTGCGCGTGTCGTTGGCGCAGGCGCGTCTTAATATATGATTATATACCTACGGACTTAGAATTACGTGTGTGTTGTGGTGTGTTACAATATGTGTCATGAGTACTTAGATTTAGGATTATAATACATGTACATAGATGTAATATATGAGTTAAAAATAGTATACAGGGTCTGGCAATGTTGGTTCCCTAAGCTGGAACAGTCCCCATTCCGGTGACGGGCTGCGACTTCTTCCCTCTGGACGGAGTCCTCGATGCGAGGGAGGCGGGGATGCTCGTAGGTGCGAGCGAGACAGCGTTGCTTGTTGGTGCGAGCGAGAAAGAGGTGTTCCTACGTGCGCGTGAGCGCGTGCACCTGTGCGCGCGCGAACGCTGCTGGTTGCTGAATCTGCAGGCGTGTACGGCAGGTTGCCTGCGTGCAGGGGTTGATGCTGGAGGCGGCGAGGAGGCTGATGCGTGGCAGGCGCTACGCCTGACGTCACACTTGCAAGGAAATGGCGTTTGCAGATGTCTACGTATCGTAGCAATAGAGTTCTTATGATTCTTAAAACGCGATATCGGATCCTATTTCTATGTTTCATGGTAAGATATAATATGATTTGCGAAGTGTTATGTATTCCTCGTCTACACTTCAAATGAATGTAAATGCGACACTTTCTTGCAAGGAAATAGCGTTTGCAGATGTCTACGTATCGTAGCAATGGATTTCTGCAGCTTCTTAAAACGCGATATCGCATCTCACTTCTATGATTCATGGTAAGATATAATATGATTTGCGAAGTGTCATGTATTCCTCGTCTACACTTCAAATGAATGTAAATGCGACACTTCCTTGCAAGGAAATAGCGTTTGCAGATGTCTACGTATCGTAGCAATAGAGTTCTAATGCTTCTTAAAACGCGATATCGCATCTCATTTCTATGTTTCATGGTAAGATATAATATGATTTGCGAAGTGTTATGTATTCCTCGTCTACACATCAACTAAATGTAAATGCGCACTTCCTTGCAAGGAAATAGCGTTTGCAGATGTCTACGTATCGAAGCAATAGAGTTCAAATGCTTCTTAAAACGCGATATCGCATCTCACTTCTATGTTTCATGGTAAGGTATAATTTGATTTGCGAAGTGTTATGTATTCCTCGTCTACACTTCAAATGAATGTAAATGCGACACTTTCTTGCAAGGAAATAGCGTTTGCAGATGTCTACGTATCGTAGCAATGGATTTCTGCTGCTTCTTAAAACGCGATATCGCATCTCACCTCTATGATTCATGGTGAACTATAATACGATTTGCGAAGTGTCATGTATTCCTCGTCTACACTTCAAATTAATGTAAATGCGACACTTCCCTGCAAGGAAATAGCGTTTGCAGATGTCTACGTATCGTAGCAATAGAGTTCTTATGATTCTTAAAACGCGATATCGGATCAATTTCTATGTTTCATGGTAAGGTATAATATGATTTGCGAAGTGTCATGTATTCCTCGTCCACGCTTCAAATGAATGTAAATGCGACACTTCCTTGCAAGGAAATAGCGTTTGCAGATGTCTACGTATCGTAGCAATAGAGTTCTTATGATTCTTAAAACGCGATATCGGATCTTATTTCTATGTTTCATGGTAAGATATAATATGATTTGCGAAGTGTTATGTATTCCTCGTCTACACATCAACTAAGTGTAAATGCGCACTTCCTTGCAAGGAAATAGCGTTTGCAGATGTCTACGTATCGAAGCAATAGAGTTCAAATGCTTCTTAAAACGAGATATTGCATCTCAAATCTATGTTTCATGGTAAGATATAATATGATTTGCGAAGTGTTATGCATTCCTCGTCCACGATTCAAATGAATGTAAATGCGACACTTTCTTGCAAGGAAATAGCGTTTGCAGATGTCTACGTACCGTAGCAATGGATTTCTGAGGCTTCTTAAAACGCGATATCGCATCTCATTTCTATGTTTCATGGTAAGGTATAATATGATTTGCGAAGTGTTATGTATTCCTCGTCTACACTTCAAATGAATGTAAATGCGACACTTTCTTGCAAGGAAATAGCGTTTGCAGATGTCTACGTATCGTAGCAATGGATTTCTGCTGCTTCTTAAAACGCGATATCGCATCTCACCTCTATGATTCATGGTGAACTATAATATGATTTGCGAAGTGTCATGTATTCCTCGTCTACACTTCAAATTAATGTAAATGCGACACTTCCCTGCAAGGAAATAGCGTTTGCAGATGTCTACGTATCGTAGCAATAGAGTTCTTATGATTCTTAAAACGCGAAATCGGATCAATTTCTATGTTTCATGGTAAGGTATAATATGATTTGCGAAGTGTCATGTATTCCTCGTCCACGCTTCAAACGAATGTAAATGCGACACTTCCTTGCAAGGAAATAGCGTTTGCAGATGTCTACGTATCGTAGCAATAGAGTTCTTATGATTCTTAAAACGCGATATCGGATATTATTTCTATGTTTCATGGTAAGATATAATATGATTTGCGAAGTGTTATGTATTCCTCGTCTACACATCAACTAAATGTAAATGCGCACTTCCTTGCAAGGAAATAGCGTTTGCAGATGTCTACGTGTCGAAGCAATAGAGTTCAAATGCTTCTTAAAGCGCGATATCGCATCTCATTTCTATGTTTCATGGTAAGGTATAATTTGATTTGCGAAGTGTTATGTATTCCTCGTCTACACTTCAAACGAATGTAAATGCGACACTTTCTTGCAGGGAAATAGCGTTTGCAGATGTCTACGTATCGTAGCAATGGATTTCTTATGCTTCTTAAAACGCGATAACGCATCTCACTTCTATGTTTCATGGTAAGATATAATATGATTTGCGAAGTGTCGTGTATTCCTCGTCCACGCTTCAAATGAATGTAAATGCGACACTTCCTTGCAAGGAAATAGCGTTTGCAGATGTCTACGTATCGTAGCAATAGAGTTCTTATGATTCTTAAAACGCGATATCGCATCTCATTCCTTTGTTTCATGGTAAGATATAATATGATTTGCGAAGTGTTATGTATTCCTCGTCTACACTTCAAATGAATGTAAATGCGACACTTCCATCCAAGGAAATAGCGTTTGCAGATGTCTACGTATCGTAGCAATAGATTTCTTATGATACTTAAAACGCGATATCGCATCTCACTTCTATGATTCATGGTAAGATATAATATGATTTGCGAAGTGTCATGTATTCCTCGTCTACACTTCAAATGAATGTAAATGCGACACTTCCTTGCAAGGAAATAGCGTTTGCAGATGTCTACGTATCGTAGCAATAGAGTTCTAATGCTTCTTAAAACGCGATATCGCATCTCATTTCTATGTTTCATGGTAAGATATAATATGATTTGCGAAGTGTTATGTATTCCTCGTCTACACTTCAAATGAATGTAAATGCGACACTTTCTTGCAAGGAAATAGCGTTTGCAGATGTCTACGTATCGTAGCAATGGATTTCTGCAGCTTCTTAAAACGCGATATCGCATCTCACTTCTATGATTCATGGTAAGATATAATATGATTTGCGAAGTGTCATGTATTCCTCGTCTACACTTCAAATGAATGTAAATGCGACACTTCCTTGCAAGGAAATAGCGTTTGCAGATGTCTACGTATCGTAGCAATAGAGTTCTAATGCTTCTTAAAACGCGATATCGCATCTCATTTCTATGTTTCATGGTAAGGTATAATATGATTTGCGAAGTGTTATGTATTCCTCGTCTACACTTCAAATGAATGTAAATGCGACACTTTCTTGCAAGGAAATAGCGTTTGCAGATGTCTACGTATCGTAGCAATGGATTTCTGCTGCTTCTTAAAACGCGATATCGCATCTCACCTCTATGATTCATGGTGAACTATAATATGATTTGCGAACTGTCATGTATTCCTCGTCTACACTTCAAATTAATGTAAATGCGACACTTCCCTGCAAGGAAATAGCGTTTGCAGATGTCTACGTATCGTAGCTATAGAGTTCTTATGATTCTTAAAACGCGATATCGGATCAATTTCTATGTTTCATGGTAAGATATAATATGATTTGCGAAGTGTTATGTATTCCTCGTCTACACTTCAAATGAATGTAAATGCGACACTTTCTTGCAAGGAAATAGCGTTTGCAGATGTCTACGTATCGTAGCAATGGATTTCTGCAGCTTCTTAAAACGCGATATCGCATCTCACTTCTATGATTCATGGTAAGATATAATATGATTTGCGAAGTGTCATGTATTCCTCGTCTACACTTCAAATGAATGTAAATGCGACACTTCCTTGCAAGGAAATAGCGTTTGCAGATGTCTACGTATCGTAGCAATAGAGTTCTAATGCTTCTTAAAACGCGATATCGCATCTCATTTCTATGTTTCATGGTAAGATATAATATGATTTGCGAAGTGTTATGTATTCCTCGTCTACACATCAACTAAATGTAAATGCGCACTTCCTTGCAAGGAAATAGCGTTTGCAGATGTCTACGTATCGAAGCAATAGAGTTCAAATGCTTCTTAAAACGCGATATCGCATCTCACTTCTATGTTTCATGGTAAGGTATAATTTGATTTGCGAAGTGTTATGTATTCCTCGTCTACACTTCAAATGAATGTAAATGCGACACTTTCTTGCAAGGAAATAGCGTTTGCAGATGTCTACGTATCGTAGCAATGGATTTCTGCTGCTTCTTAAAACGCGATATCGCATCTCACCTCTATGATTCATGGTGAACTATAATACGATTTGCGAAGTGTCATGTATTCCTCGTCTACACTTCAAATTAATGTAAATGCGACACTTCCCTGCAAGGAAATAGCGTTTGCAGATGTCTACGTATCGTAGCAATAGAGTTCTTATGATTCTTAAAACGCGATATCGGATCAATTTCTATGTTTCATGGTAAGGTATAATATGATTTGCGAAGTGTCATGTATTCCTCGTCCACGCTTCAAATGAATGTAAATGCGACACTTCCTTGCAAGGAAATAGCGTTTGCAGATGTCTACGTATCGTAGCAATAGAGTTCTTATGATTCTTAAAACGCGATATCGGATCTTATTTCTATGTTTCATGGTAAGATATAATATGATTTGCGAAGTGTTATGTATTCCTCGTCTACACATCAACTAAGTGTAAATGCGCACTTCCTTGCAAGGAAATAGCGTTTGCAGATGTCTACGTATCGAAGCAATAGAGTTCAAATGCTTCTTAAAACGAGATATTGCATCTCAAATCTATGTTTCATGGTAAGATATAATATGATTTGCGAAGTGTTATGCATTCCTCGTCCACGATTCAAATGAATGTAAATGCGACACTTTCTTGCAAGGAAATAGCGTTTGCAGATGTCTACGTACCGTAGCAATGGATTTCTGAGGCTTCTTAAAACGCGATATCGCATCTCATTTCTATGTTTCATGGTAAGGTATAATATGATTTGCGAAGTGTTATGTATTCCTCGTCTACACTTCAAATGAATGTAAATGCGACACTTTCTTGCAAGGAAATAGCGTTTGCAGATGTCTACGTATCGTAGCAATGGATTTCTGCTGCTTCTTAAAACGCGATATCGCATCTCACCTCTATGATTCATGGTGAACTATAATATGATTTGCGAAGTGTCATGTATTCCTCGTCTACACTTCAAATTAATGTAAATGCGACACTTCCCTGCAAGGAAATAGCGTTTGCAGATGTCTACGTATCGTAGCAATAGAGTTCTTATGATTCTTAAAACGCGAAATCGGATCAATTTCTATGTTTCATGGTAAGGTATAATATGATTTGCGAAGTGTCATGTATTCCTCGTCCACGCTTCAAACGAATGTAAATGCGACACTTCCTTGCAAGGAAATAGCGTTTGCAGATGTCTACGTATCGTAGCAATAGAGTTCTTATGATTCTTAAAACGCGATATCGGATATTATTTCTATGTTTCATGGTAAGATATAATATGATTTGCGAAGTGTTATGTATTCCTCGTCTACACATCAACTAAATGTAAATGCGCACTTCCTTGCAAGGAAATAGCGTTTGCAGATGTCTACGTGTCGAAGCAATAGAGTTCAAATGCTTCTTAAAGCGCGATATCGCATCTCATTTCTATGTTTCATGGTAAGGTATAATTTGATTTGCGAAGTGTTATGTATTCCTCGTCTACACTTCAAACGAATGTAAATGCGACACTTTCTTGCAGGGAAATAGCGTTTGCAGATGTCTACGTATCGTAGCAATGGATTTCTTATGCTTCTTAAAACGCGATAACGCATCTCACTTCTATGTTTCATGGTAAGATATAATATGATTTGCGAAGTGTCGTGTATTCCTCGTCCACGCTTCAAATGAATGTAAATGCGACACTTCCTTGCAAGGAAATAGCGTTTGCAGATGTCTACGTATCGTAGCAATAGAGTTCTTATGATTCTTAAAACGCGATATCGCATCTCATTCCTTTGTTTCATGGTAAGATATAATATGATTTGCGAAGTGTTATGTATTCCTCGTCTACACTTCAAATGAATGTAAATGCGACACTTCCATCCAAGGAAATAGCGTTTGCAGATGTCTACGTATCGTAGCAATAGATTTCTTATGATACTTAAAACGCGATATCGCATCTCACTTCTATGATTCATGGTAAGATATAATATGATTTGCGAAGTGTCATGTATTCCTCGTCTACACTTCAAATGAATGTAAATGCGACACTTCCTTGCAAGGAAATAGCGTTTGCAGATGTCTACGTATCGTAGCAATAGAGTTCTAATGCTTCTTAAAACGCGATATCGCATCTCATTTCTATGTTTCATGGTAAGATATAATATGATTTGCGAAGTGTTATGTATTCCTCGTCTACACTTCAAATGAATGTAAATGCGACACTTTCTTGCAAGGAAATAGCGTTTGCAGATGTCTACGTATCGTAGCAATGGATTTCTGCAGCTTCTTAAAACGCGATATCGCATCTCACTTCTATGATTCATGGTAAGATATAATATGATTTGCGAAGTGTCATGTATTCCTCGTCTACACTTCAAATGAATGTAAATGCGACACTTCCTTGCAAGGAAATAGCGTTTGCAGATGTCTACGTATCGTAGCAATAGAGTTCTAATGCTTCTTAAAACGCGATATCGCATCTCATTTCTATGTTTCATGGTAAGGTATAATATGATTTGCGAAGTGTTATGTATTCCTCGTCTACACTTCAAATGAATGTAAATGCGACACTTTCTTGCAAGGAAATAGCGTTTGCAGATGTCTACGTATCGTAGCAATGGATTTCTGCTGCTTCTTAAAACGCGATATCGCATCTCACCTCTATGATTCATGGTGAACTATAATATGATTTGCGAACTGTCATGTATTCCTCGTCTACACTTCAAATTAATGTAAATGCGACACTTCCCTGCAAGGAAATAGCGTTTGCAGATGTCTACGTATCGTAGCTATAGAGTTCTTATGATTCTTAAAACGCGATATCGGATCAATTTCTATGTTTCATGGTAAGGTATAATATGATTTGCGAAGTGTCATGTATTCCTCGTCCACGCTTCAAACGAATGTAAATGCGACACTTCCTTGCAAGGAAATAGCGTTTGCAGATGTCTACGTATCGTAGCAATAGAGTTCTTATGATTCTTAAAACGCGATATCGGATCTTATTTCTATGTTTCATGGTAAGATATAATATGATTTGCGAAGTGATATGTATTCCTCGTCTACACATCAACTAAGTGTAAATGCGCACTTCCTTGCAAGGAAATAGCGTTTGCAGATGTCTACGTATCGAAGCAATAGAGTTCAAATGCTTCTTAAAACGAGATATTGCATCTCAAATCTATGTTTCATGGTAAGATATAATATGATTTGCGAAGTGTTATGCATTCCTCGTCCACGATTCAAATGAATGTAAATGCGACACTTTCTTGCAAGGAAATAGCGTTTGCAGATGTCTACGTACCGTAGCAATGGATTTCTGCTGCTTCTTAAAACGCGATATCGCATCTCATTTCTATGTTTCATGGTAAGGTATAATATGATTTGCGAAGTGTTATGTATTCCTCGTCTACACTTCAAATGAATGTAAATGCGACACTTTCTTGCAAGGAAATAGCGTTTGCAGATGTCTACGTATCGTAGCAATGGATTTCTGCTGCTTCTTAAAACGCGATATCGCATCTCATTCCTTTGTTTCATGGTAAGATATAATATGATTTGCGAAGTGTTATGTATTCCTCGTCTACACTTCAAATGAATGTAAATGCGACACTTCCATCCAAGGAAATAGCGTTTGCAGATGTCTACGTATCGTAGCAATAGATTTCTTATGATACTTAAAACGCGATATCGCATCTCATTTCTATGTTTCATGGTAAGATATAATATGATTTGCGAAGTGTTATGTATTCCTCGTCTACACTTCAAATGAATGTAAATGCGACACTTCTTTGCAAAGAAATAGCGTTTGCAGATGTCTACGTATCGTAGCAATAGAGTTCTTATGATCCTTAAAACGCGATATCGAATCTCATTTCTATGTTTCATGGTAAGATATAATATGATTTGCGGAGTGTTATGTATTCCTCGTCTACATTTCAAATGAATGTAAATGCGACTCTTTCTTGCAAGGAAATAGCGTTTGCAGATGTCTACGTATCGTAGCAATGGATTTCTGCTGCTTCTTAAAACGCGATATCGCATCTCATTTCTATGTTTCATGGTAAGCTATAATATGATTTGCGAAGTGTTATGTATTCCTCGTCTACACTTCAAATGAATGTAAATGCGACACTTCCTTGCTAGGAAATAGCGTTTGCAGATGTCTAGGTATCGTAGAAATAGATTTCAAATGCGTCTTAAAACGAGATATTGCATCTCATATCTATGTTTCATGATAAGATATAATATTCGTTGCGAAGTGTTATATATTCCTCGTCTACACTTCAAATGTAAATGCGACACTTCCTTCCAAGGAAATAGCGTTTGCAGATATCTACGTATCGTAGCAATAGATTTCTCATGCTTCTTAAAACACGATATCGCATCTCATTTCTATGTTTCATGGTAAGATATAATATTCATTGCGAAGTGTTATGCATTCCTCGTCTACACTTCAAATGAATGTAAATGCGACACTTCCTTGCAAGGAAATAGCGTTTGCAAATGTCTACCTATCGTAGCAATAGTGTTCTAATGCTTCTTAAAACGCGGTATCGCATCTCATTTCTATGTGTCATGGTAAGATATAATATGATTTGCGAAGTGTTATGTAGTCCTCGCCTACACTTCAAATGAATGTAAATGCGACACTTCCTTGCTAGGAAAGAGCGTTTGCAGATGTCTACCTATCGTAGCAATAGGGTTCTAATGCTTCTTAAAACGCGATATCGCATCTCATTTCTATGTTACATAGTAAGATATAATATGATTTGCGAAGAGTTATGTATTCCTCGTCTACACTTCAAATGAATGTAAATGCGACACTTCCTTGCTAGGAAATAGCGTCTGCAGATGTCTAGGTATCGTAGCAATAGTGTTCTAATGCTTCTTAAAACGCGATATCGCATCCCATTTCTATGTTTCATGGTAAGATGTAATATGATTTGCGAAGTGTCATGTATTCCACTTCTACACTTCATTGAATGTAAATGCGACACTACCTTGCAAGGAAATAGCGTTTGCAGATGTCTACGTATCGAAGCAATAGATTTCAAATGCTTCTTAAAACAAGATATCGCATCTCATTTCTATGTTACATGATAAGATGTAATATTCATTGCGAAGTATTATGTATTCCTCGTCTACACTTCAAATGAATGTAAATGCGACACTTCCTTGCTAGGAAATAGCGTTTCCAGATGTCTACGCATCGAAGCAATAGAGTTCAAATGCTTCTTAAAACGAGATATTGCATCTCATATCTATGTTTCTTGATAAGATATAATATTCATTGCGAACTGTTATGCATTCCTCGTCTACGATTCAAATGAATGTAAATGCGACACTTCCTTGCAAGGAAATAGCGTTTGCAGATGTCTACGTATCGTAGCAATAGAGTTCTAATGCTTCTTAAAACGCGATATCGCATCTCATTTCTATGTTTCATGGTAAGATATAATATGATTTGCGAAGTGTTATGTATTCCTCGTCTACACTTCAGATTAATGTAAATGCGACACTTCCTTGCACGGAAATAGCGATTGCAGATGTCTACGTATCGTAGCAATAGAGTTCATATGATTCCTAAAACGCGATATCGCATCTCATTTCTATGTTTCATGGTAAGATATAACATGATTTGCGAAGTGTTATGTATTCCTCGTCTACACTTCAAATGAATGTGAATGCGATACTTCCTCGCTAGGAAATAGCGTTTGCAGATGTCTACGTATCGTAACAATAGCTTTCTAATGCTTCTTAAAATGCGATATCGAATCTCATTTCTATGTTTCATGGTAAGATATAATATGATTTGCGAAGTGTTATGTATTCCTCGTCTACACTTCAAATGAAAGTAAATGCGACACTTCCTTGCTAGGAAATAGCGTTTGCAGATGTCTACGTATCGAAGCAATAGAGTTCAAATGCTTCTTAAAACGAGATATTGCATCTCTTATCTATGTCTCATGATAAGATATTATATTCTTTGCGAAGTGTTATGCATTCCTCGTCTACGATTCAAATGAATGTAAATGCGACACTACCTTGCAAGGAAATAGCGTTTCCAGATGTCTACGTATCGAAGCAATAGAGTTCAAATGCTTCATAAAACAAGATATCGCATCTCATTTCTATGTTTCATGATAAGATGTAATATTCAATTCGAAGTGTTATGTAATCCTCGCCTACACTTCAAATCAATGTAAATGCGACACCTCCTTGCTAGGAAATAGCGTTTGCAGATGTCTACGTATCGAAGCAATAGAGTTCAAATGCTTCTTAAAAAAGAGATGTTGCATCTCTCATCTATGTTTCATGGTAAGATATAATATGATTTGCGAAGTGTCATGTATCCCTCGTCTACACTTCAAATGAATGTAAATGCGACACTTCCTCGCTAGGAAATAGCGTCTGCAAATGTCTACCTATCGTAGCAATAGAGTTCTTATGATTCTTAAAACGCGATATCGCATCTCATTTCTATGTTTCATGGTAAGATATAATACGATTTGCGAAGTGTTATGTATTCCTCGTCTACACTTCAAATGAATGTAAATGCGACACTACCTTGCTAGGAAATAGCGTCTGCAGATGTATAGGTATCGTAGCAATAGAGTTCTAATGGCTCTTAAAACGCGATATCGCATCTCATTTCTATGTTTCATGGTAAGATATAATTTGATTTGCGAAGTGTTATGTAGTCCTCGTCTACACTTCAAATGAATGTAAATGCGACACTTCCTTGCTAGGAAAGAGCGTTTGCAGATGTCTACCTACCGTAGCAATAGGGTTCTAATGCTTCTTAAAACGCGATATCGCATCTCATTTCTATGTTACATAGTAAGATATAATATGATTTGCGAAGAGTTATGTATTCCTCGTCTACACTTCAAATGAATGTAAATGCGACACTTCCTTGCTAGGAAATAGCGTCTGCAGATGTCTAGGTATCGTAGCAATAGAGTTCTAATGCTTCTTAAAACGCGATATCGCATCCCATTTCTATGTTTCATGGTAAGATGTAATATGATTTGCGAAGTGTCATGTATTCCACGTCTACACTTCGTTGAATGTAAATTCGACACTACCTTGCAAGGAAATAGCGTCTGCAGATGTCTACGTATCGAAGCAATAGAGTTCAAATGCTTCTTAAAACAAGATATCGCATCTCATTTCTATGTTACATGATAAGATGTAATATTCATTGCGAAGTATTATGTATTCCTCGTCTACACTTCAAATGAATGTAAATGCGACACTTCCTTGCTAGGAAATAGCGTTTCCAGATGTCTACGCATCGAAGCAATAGAGTTCAAATGCTTCTTAAAACGAGATATTGCATCTCATATCTATGTTTCTTGATAAGATATAATATTCATTGCGAACTGTTATGCATTCCTCGTCTACGATTCAAATGAATGTAAATGCGACACTTCCTTGCACGGAAATAGCGATTGCAGATGTCTACGTATCGTAGTAATAGAGTTCATATGATTCCTAAAACGCGATATCGCATCTCATTTCTATGTTTCATGGTAAGATATAACATGATTTGCGAAGTGTTATGTATTCCTCGTCTACACTTCAAATGAATGTGAATGCGATACTTCCTCGCTAGGAAATAGCGTTTGCAGATGTCTACGTATCGTAGCAATAGCTTTCTAATGCTTCTTAAAATGCGATATCGAATCTCATTTCTATGTTTCATGGTAAGATATAATATGATTTGCGAAGTGTTATGTATTCCTCGTCTACACTTCAAATGAAAGTAAATGCGACACTTCCTTGCTAGGAAATAGCGTTTGCAGATGTCTACGTATCGAAGCAATAGAGTTCAATTGCTTCTTAAAACGAGATATTGCATCTCATATCCATGCTTCATAATAAGATATAATATTCATTGCGAAGTGTTATGCATTCCTCGTCTACGATTCAAATGAATGCAAATGCGACACTTCCTTGCAAGAAAATAGCGTTTGCAGATGTCTACGTATCGTAGCAATAGAGTTCAAATGCTTCTTAAAACGAGATATTGCATCTCATATCCATGTTTCATAATAAGATATAATATTCATTGCGAAGTGTTATGCATTCCTCGTCTACGATTCAAATGAATGTAAATGCGACACTTCCTTGCAAGGAAATAGCGTTTGCAGATGTCTACGTATCGTAGCAATAGAGTTCTAATGCTTCTTAAAACGCGATATCGCATCTCATTTCAATGTTTCATGGTAAGATATAATATGATTTGCGAAGTGTTATGTATTCCTCGTCTACACTTCAAATGAATGTAAATGCGACACTTCTTTGCTAGGAAATAGCGTTTGCAAATGTCTACCTATCGTAGCAACAGTGTTCTAATGCTTCTTAAAACGCGATATCGCATCTCATTTCTATGTTTCATGGTAAGATATAATATGATTTGCGAAGTGTTATGTATTCCTCGTCTACACTTCAAATGAATGTAAATGCGACACTTCCTTGCTAGGAAATAGCGTCTGCAGATGTCTACGTATCGAAGCAATAGAGTTGAAATGCTTCTTAAAACGAAATATTGCATCACTTATCTATGTCTCATGATAAGATATTATATTCTTTGCGAAGTGTTATGCATTGCTCGTCTACGATTCAAATGAATGTAAATGCGACACTACCTTGCTAGGAAATAGCGTCTGCTGATGTATAGGTATCGTAGCTATAGAGTTCTAATGGCTCTTAAAACGCGATATCGCATCTCATTTCTATGTTTCATGGTAAGATATAATATGATTTGCGAAGTGTTATGTAGTCCTCGTCTACACTTCAAATGAATGTAAATGCGACACTTCGTTGCTGGGAAATAGCGTTTGCAGATGTCTACGTATCGAAGCAATAGAGTTCAAGTGCTTCTTAAAACGAGATACTGCATCTCTTATCTATGTCTCATGATAAGATATTATATTCTTTGCGAAGTGTTATGCATTCCTCGTCTACGATTCAAATGAATGTAAATGCGACACTACCTTGCAAGGAAATAGCGTTTCCAGATGTCTACGTATCGAAGCAATAGATTTCAAATGCTTCTTAAAACAAGATATCGCATCTCATTTCTATGTTTCATGATAAGATGTAATATTCATTGCGAAGTGTTATGTAATCCTCGCCTACACTTCAAATGAATGTAAATGCGACACTACCTTGCTAGGAAATAGCGTCTGCTGATGTATAGGTATCGTAGCAATAGAGTTCTAATGGCTCTTAAAACGCGATATCGCATCTCATTTCTATGTTTCATGGTAAGATATAATATGATTTGCGAAGTGTTATGTAGTCCTCGTCTACACTTCAAATGAATGTAAATGCGACACTTCCTCGCTAGGAAATAGCGTCTGCAAATGTCTACCTATCGTAGCAATAGAGTTCTAATGCTTCTTAAAACGCGATATCGCATCTCATTTCTATGTTTCATGGTAAGATATAATATGATTTGCGAAGTGTCATGTATTCCTCGTCTACACTTCAAATGAATGTAAATGCGACACTTCCTTGCAAGGAAATAGCGTCTGCAGATGTCTAGGTACCGTAGCAATAGCGTTCTTATGATTCTTAAAACGCGATATCGCAACTCATTTCCATGTTTCATGGTAAGATATAATATGATTTGCGATGTGTTATGTATTCCTCGTCTACACTGCAAACGAATGTAAATGCGACACTTCCTTGCAAGGAAATAGCGTTTGCAAATTTCTACCTATCGTAGCAATAGTGTTCTAATGCTTCTTAAAACGCGATATCGCATCTCATTTCTATGTTTCATGGTAAGATATAATATGATTTGCGAAGTATCATGTATTCCTCGTCTACACTTCAAATGAATGTAAATGCGACACTTCCTTGCTAGGAAATAGCGTCTGCAGATGTCTAGGTATCGCAGCATTAGAGTTCTAATACTTCTTAAAACGCGATATCGTATCTCATTTCTATGTTTCTTGGTAAGATATAGTATGATTTGCGAAGTGTTATGTATTCCTCGTCTACACTTCAAATGAATGTAAATGCGACACTTCCTTGCTAGGAAATGGCGTCTGCAGATGTCTACGTATCGTAGCAATAGAGTTCATATGATTCTTAAAACGAGATATTGCTTCTCATATCTATGTTTCCTGATAAGATATAATATTCATTGCGAAGTGTTATGCATTCCTCGTCTACGATTCAAATGAATGTAAATGCGACACTTCCTTGCAAGGAAATAGCGTTTGCAGATGTCTACGTATCGTAGCAATAGAGTTCTTATGATTCTTAAAACGCGATATCGCATCTCATTTCTATGTTTCATGGTAAGATATAATATGATTCGCGACGTATTATGTATTCCTCGTCTATACTTCAAATGAATGTGAATGCGACACTACCTTGCTAGGAAATAGCGTCTGCAGATGTATAGGTATCGTAGCAATAGAGTTCTAATGGCTCTCAAAACGCGATATCGCATCTCATTTCTATGTTTCATGGTAAGATATAATATGATTTGCGAAGTGATATGTAGTCCTCGTCTACACTTCAAATGAATGTAAATGCGACACTTCGTTGCTAGGAAATAGCGTTTGCAGATGTCTACGTAACGAAGCAATAGAGTTGAAATGCTTCTTAAAACGAGATATTGCATCTCTTATCTATGTCTCATGATAAGATATTATATTCTTTGCGAAGTGTTATGCATTGCTCGTCTACGATTCAAATGAATGTAAATGCGACACTACCTTGCAAGGAAATAGCGTTTCCAGATGTCTACGTATCGAAGCAATAGAGTTCAAATGCTTCTTAAAACAAGGTATCGCATCTCATTTCTATGTTTCATGATAAGATGTAATATTCATTGCGAAGTGTTAAGTAATCCTCGCCTACACTTCAAATCAATGTAAATGCGACACTTCCTTGCTAGGAAATAGCGTTTGCAGATGTCTACGTATCGAAGCAATAGAGTTCAAATGCTTCTTAAAAAAGAGATATTGCATCTCTTATCTATGTTTCATGGTAAGATATAATATGATTTGCGAAGTGTCATGTATCCCTCGTCTACACTTCAAATGAATGTAAATGCGACACTTCCTCGCTAGGAAATAGCGTCTGCAAATGTCTACCTATCGTAGCAATAGGGTTCTAATGCTTCTTAAAACGCGATATCGCATCTCATTTCTATGTTTCATGGTAAGATATAATATGATTTGCGAAGTGTTATGTATTCCTCGTCTACACTTCAAATGAAAGTAAATGCGACACTTCCTTGCTAGGAAATAGCGTTTGCAGATGTCTACGTATCGAAGCAATAGAGTTCAAATGCTTCTTAAAACGAGATATTGCATCTCATATCCATGTTTCATAATAAGATATAATATGATTTATGAAGTGTTATGTATTCCTCGTCTACACTTCAAATGAATGTAAATGCGACACTTCTTTGCTAGGAAATAGCGTTTGCAAATGTCTACCTATCGTAGCAATAGTGTTCTAATGCTTCTTAAAACGCGATATCGTATCTCATTTCTATGTTTCTTGGTAAGATATAGTATGATTTGCGAAGTGTTATGTATTCCTCGTCTACACTTCAAATGAATGTAAATGCGACACTTCCTTGCTAGGAAATAGCGTCTGCAGATGTCTACGTATCGTAGCAATAGAGTTCATATGATTCTTAAAACGAGATATTGCTTCTCATATCTATGTTTCCTGATAAGATATAATATTCATTGCGAAGTGTTATGCATTCCTCGTCTACGATTCAAATGAATGTAAATGCGACACTTCCTTGCAAGGAAATAGCGTTTGCAGATGTCTACGTATCGTAGCAATAGAGTTCTTATGATTCTTAAAACGCGATATCGCATCTCTTTTCTATGTTTCATGGTAAGACATAGTATGATTTGCGAAGTGTTATGTATTCCTCGTCTACACTTCAAATGAATGTAAATGCGACACTTCCTTGCTAGGAAATAGCGTCTGCAGATGTCTACGTATCGAAGCAATAGAGTTGAAATGCTTCTTAAAACGAAATATTGCATCACTTATCTATGTCTCATGATAAGATATTATATTCTTTGCGAAGTGTTATGCATTGCTCGTCTACGACTCAAATGAATGTAAATGCGACACTACCTTGCTAGGAAATAGCGTCTGCTGATGTATAGGTATCGTAGCAATAGAGTTCTAATGGCTCTTAAAACGCGATATCGCATCTCATTTCTATGTTTCATGGTAAGATATAATATGATTTGCGAAGTGTTATGTAGTCCTCGTCTACACTTCAAATGAATGTAAATGCGACACTTCGTTGCTGGGAAATAGCGTTTGCAGATGTCTACGTATCGAAGCAATAGAGTTCAAATGCTTCTTAAAACGAGATACTGCATCTCTTATCTATGTCTCATGATAAGATATTATATTCTTTGCGAAGTGTTATGCATTCCTCGTCTACGATTCAAATGAATGTAAATGCGACACTACCTTGCAAGGAAATAGCGTTTCCAGATGTCTACGTATCGAAGCAATAGATTTCAAATGCTTCTTAAAACAAGATATCGCATCTCATTTCTATGTTTCATGATAAGATGTAATATTCATTGCGAAGTGTTATGTAATCCTCGCCTACACTTCAAATGAATGTAAATGCGACACTACCTTGCTAGGAAATAGCGTCTGCTGATGTATAGGTATCGTAGCAATAGAGTTCTAATGGCTCTTAAAACGCGATATCGCATCTCATTTCTATGTTTCATGGTAAGATATAATATGATTTGCGAAGTGTTATGTAGTCCTCGTCTACACTTCAAATGAATGTAAATGCGACACTTCCTTGCAAGGAAATAGCGTTTGCAGATGTCTACGTATCGTAGCAATAGAGTTCTTATGATTCTTAAAACGCGATATCGCATCTCATTTCTATGTTTCATGGTAAGACATAGTATGATTTGCGAAGTGTTATGTATTCCTCGTCTACACTTCAAATGAATGTAAATGCGACACTTCCTTGCTAGGAAATAGCGTCTGCAGATGTCTACGTATCGAAGCAATAGAGTTGAAATGCTTCTTAAAACGAAATATTGCATCACTTATCTATGTCTCATGATAAGATATTATATTCTTTGCGAAGTGTTATGCATTGCTCGTCTACGATTCAAATGAATGTAAATGCGACACTACCTTGCTAGGAAATAGCGTCTGCTGATGTATAGGTATCGTAGCAATAGAGTTCTAATGGCTCTTAAAACGCGATATCGCATCTCATTTCTATGTTTCATGGTAAGATATAATATGATTTGCGAAGTGTTATGTAGTCCTCGTCTACACTTCAATTGAATGTAAATGCGACACTTCGTTGCTGGGAAATAGCGTTTGCAGATGTCTACGTATCGAAGCAATAGAGTTCAAATGCTTCTTAAAACGAGATACTGCATCTCTTATCTATGTCTCATGATAAGATATTATATTCTTTGCGAAGTGTTATGCATTCCTCGTCTACGATTCAAATGAATGTAAATGCGACACTACCTTGCAAGGAAATAGCGTTTCCAGATGTCTACGTATCGAAGCAATAGATTTCAAATGCTTCTTAAAACAAGATATCGCATCTCATTTCTATGTTTCATGATAAGATGTAATATTCATTGCGAAGTGTTATGTAATCCTCGCCTACACTTCAAATGAATGTAAATGCGACACTACCTTGCTAGGAAATAGCGTCTGCTGATGTATAGGTATCGTAGCAATAGAGTTCTAATGGCTCTTAAAACGCGATATCGCATCTCATTTCTATGTTTCATGGTAAGATATAATATGATTTGCGAAGTGTTATGTAGTCCTCGTCTACACTTCAAATGAATGTAAATGCGACACTTCCTCGCTAGGAAATAGCGTCTGCAAATGTCTACCTATCGTAGCAATAGAGTTCTAATGCTTCTTAAAACGCGATATCGCATCTCATTTCTATGTTTCATGGTAAGATATAATATGATTTGCGAAGTGTCATGTATTCCTCGTCTACACTTCAAATGAATGTAAATGCGACACTTCCTTGCAAGGAAATAGCGTCTGCAGATGTCTAGGTACCGTAGCAATAGCGTTCTTATGATTCTTAAAACTCGATATCGCAACTCATTTCCATGTTTCATGGTAAGATATAATATGATTTGCGATGTGTTATGTATTCCTCGTCTACACTGCAAACGAATGTAAATGCGACACTTCCTTGCAAGGAAATAGCGTTTGCAAATTTCTACCTATCGTAGCAATAGTGTTCTAATGCTTCTTAAAACGCGATATCGCATCTCATTTCTATGTTTCATGGTAAGATATAATATGATTTGCGAAGTATCATGTATTCCTCGTCTACACTTCAAATGAATGTAAATGCGACACTTCCTTGCTAGGAAATAGCGTCTGCAGATGTCTAGGTATGGTAGCAATATAGTTCTTATGATTCTTAAAACGCGATATCGCATCTCATCTCTATGTTTCATGGTAAGATATAATATGATTTGCGAAGTATCACGTATTCCTCGTCTACACTTCAAATGAATGTAAATGCGACACTTCCTTGCTAGGAAATAGCGTCTGCAGATGTCTAAGTATCGTAGCAATAGAGTTCATATGATTCTTAAAACGAGATATTGCTTCTCATATCTATGTTTCCTGATAAGATATAATATTCATTGCGAAGTGTAATGCATTCCTCGTCTACGATTGAAATGAATGTAAATGCGACACTTCCTTGCAAGGAAATAGCGTTTGCAGATGTCTACGTATCGTAGCAATAGAGTTCTTATGATTCTTAAAACGCGATATCGCATCTCATTTCTATGTTTCATGGTAAGATATAATATGATTTGCGAAGTGTCATGTATCCCTCGTCTACACTTCAAATGAATGTAAATGCGACACTTCCTCGCTAGGAAATAGCGTCCGCAAATGTCTACCTATCGTAGCAATAGAGTTCTAATGCTTCTTAAAACGCGATATCGCATCTCATTTCTATGTTTCATGGTAAGATATAATATGATTTGCGAAGTGTCATGTATTCCTCGTCTACACTTCAAATGAATGTAAATGCGACACTTCCTTGCAAGGAAATAGCGTCTGCAGATGTCTAGGTATCGTAGCAGTAGAGTTCTTATGATTCTTAAAACGCGATATCGCAACTCATTTCCATGTTTCATGGTAAGAAATAATATGATTTGCGAAGTGTTATGTAGTCCTCGTCTACACTTCAAATGAATGTAAATGCGACACTTCGTTGCTAGGAAATAGCGTTTGCAGATGTCTACGTATCGAAGCAATAGAGTTCAAATGCTTCTTAAAACGAGATATTGCATCTCTCATCTATGTCTCATGATAAGATATTATATTCTTTGCGAAGTGTTATGCATTCCTCGTCTACGATTCAAATGAATGTAAATGCGACACTACCTTGCAAGGAAATAGCGTTTCCAGATGTCTACGTATCGAAGCAATAGAGTTCAAATGCTTCTTAAAACAAGATATCGCATCTCATTTCTATGTTTCATGATAAGATGTAATATTCATTGCGAAGTGTTATGTAATCCTCGCCTACACTTCAAATCAATGTAAATGCGACACTTCCTTGCTAGGATATAGCGTTTGCAGATGTCTACGTATCGAAGCAATGGAGTTCAAATGCTTCTTAAAAAAGAGATATTGCATCTCTTATCTATGTTTCATGGTAAGATATAATATGATTTGCGAAGTGTCATGTATCCCTCGTCTACACTTCAAATGAATGTAAATGCGACACTTCCTCGCTAGGAAATAGCGTCTGCAAATGTCTACCTATCGTAGCAATAGAGTTCTAATGCTTCTTAAAACGCGATATCGCATCTCATTTCTATGTTTCATGGTAAGATATAATATGATTCGCGACGTATTATGTATTCCTCGTCTATACTTCAAATGAATGTGAATGCGACACTACCTTGCTAGGAAATAGCGTCTGCAGATGTATAGGTATCGTAGCAATAGAGTTCTAATGGCTCTCAAAACGCGATATCGCATCTCATTTCTATGTTTCATGGTAAGATATAATATGATTTGCGAAGTGATATGTAGTCCTCGTCTACACTTCAAATGAATGTAAATGCGACACTTCGTTGCTAGGAAATAGCGTTTGCAGATGTCTACGTAACGAAGCAATAGAGTTGAAATGCTTCTTAAAACGAGATATTGCATCTCTTATCTATGTCTCATGATAAGATATTATATTCTTTGCGAAGTGTTATGCATTGCTCGTCTACGATTCAAATGAATGTAAATGCGACACTACCTTGCAAGGAAATAGCGTTTCCAGATGTCTACGTATCGAAGGAATAGAGTTCAAATGCTTCTTAAAACAAGGTATCGCATCTCATTTCTATGTTTCATGATAAGATGTAATATTCATTGCGAAGTGTTAAGTAATCCTCGCCTACACTTCAAATCAATGTAAATGCGACACTTCCTTGCTAGGAAATAGCGTTTGCAGATGTCTACGTATCGAAGCAATAGAGTTCAAATGCTTCTTAAAAAAGAGATATTGCATCTCTTATCTATGTTTCATGGTAAGATATAATATGATTTGCGAAGTGTCATGTATCCCTCGTCTACACTTCAAATGAATGTAAATGCGACACTTCCTCGCTAGGAAATAGCGTCTGCAAATGTCTACCTATCGTAGCAATAGGGTTCTAATGCTTCTTAAAACGCGATATCGCATCTCATTTCTATGTTTCATGGTAAGATATAATATGATTTGCGAAGTGTTATGTATTCCTCGTCTACACTTCAAATGAAAGTAAATGCGACACTTCCTTGCTAGGAAATAGCGTTTGCAGATGTCTACGTATCGAAGCAATAGAGTTCAAATGCTTCTTAAAACGAGATATTGCATCTCATATCCATGTTTCATAATAAGATATAATATGATTTATGAAGTGTTATGTATTCCTCGTCTACACTTCAAATGAATGTAAATGCGACACTTCTTTGCTAGGAAATAGCGTTTGCAAATGTCTACCTATCGTAGCAATAGTGTTCTAATGCTTCTTAAAACGCGATATCGTATCTCATTTCTATGTTTCTTGGTAAGATATAGTATGATTTGCGAAGTGTTATGTATTCCTCGTCTACACTTCAAATGAATGTAAATGCGACACTTCCTTGCTAGGAAATAGCGTCTGCAGATGTCTACGTATCGTAGCAATAGAGTTCATATGATTCTTAAAACGAGATATTGCTTCTCATATCTATGTTTCCTGATAAGATATAATATTCATTGCGAAGTGTTATGCATTCCTCGTCTACGATTCAAATGAATGTAAATGCGACACTTCCTTGCAAGGAAATAGCGTTTGCAGATGTCTACGTATCGTAGCAATAGAGTTCTTATGATTCTTAAAACGCGATATCGCATCTCTTTTCTATGTTTCATGGTAAGACATAGTATGATTTGCGAAGTGTTATGTATTCCTCGTCTACACTTCAAATGAATGTAAATGCGACACTTCCTTGCTAGGAAATAGCGTCTGCAGATGTCTACGTATCGAAGCAATAGAGTTGAAATGCTTCTTAAAACGAAATATTGCATCACTTATCTATGTCTCATGATAAGATATTATATTCTTTGCGAAGTGTTATGCATTGCTCGTCTACGACTCAAATGAATGTAAATGCGACACTACCTTGCTAGGAAATAGCGTCTGCTGATGTATAGGTATCGTAGCAATAGAGTTCTAATGGCTCTTAAAACGCGATATCGCATCTCATTTCTATGTTTCATGGTAAGATATAATATGATTTGCGAAGTGTTATGTAGTCCTCGTCTACACTTCAAATGAATTGAAATGCGACACTTCGTTGCTGGGAAATAGCGTTTGCAGATGTCTACGTATCGAAGCAATAGAGTTCAAATGCTTCTTAAAACGAGATACTGCATCTCTTATCTATGTCTCATGATAAGATATTATATTCTTTGCGAAGTGTTATGCATTCCTCGTCTACGATTCAAATGAATGTAAATGCGACACTACCTTGCAAGGAAATAGCGTTTCCAGATGTCTACGTATCGAAGCAATAGATTTCAAATGCTTCTTAAGACAAGATATCGCATCTCATTTCTATGTTTCATGATAAGATGTAATATTCATTGCGAAGTGTTATGTAATCCTCGCCTACACTTCAAATGAATGTAAATGCGACACTACCTTGCTAGGAAATAGCGTCTGCTGATGTATAGGTATCGTAGCAATAGAGTTCTAATGGCTCTTAAAACGCGATATCGCATCTCATTTCTATGTTTCATGGTAAGATATAATATGATTTGCGAAGTGTTATGTAGTCCTCGTCTACACTTCAAATGAATGTAAATGCGACACTTCCTTGCAAGGAAATAGCGTTTGCAGATGTCTACGTATCGTAGCAATAGAGTTCTTATGATTCTTAAAACGCGATATCGCATCTCATTTCTATGTTTCATGGTAAGACATAGTATGATTTGCGAAGTGTTATGTATTCCTCGTCTACACTTCAAATGAATGTAAATGCGACACTTCCTTGCTAGGAAATAGCGTCTGCAGATGTCTACGTATCGAAGCAATAGAGTTGAAATGCTTCTTAAAACGAAATATTGCATCACTTATCTATGTCTCATGATAAGATATTATATTCTTTGCGAAGTGTTATGCATTGCTCGTCTACGATTCAAATGAATGTAAATGCGACACTACCTTGCTAGGAAATAGCGTCTGCTGATGTATAGGTATCGTAGCAATAGAGTTCTAATGGCTCTTAAAACGCGATATCGCATCTCATTTCTATGTTTCATGGTAAGATATAATATGATTTGCGAAGTGTTATGTAGTCCTCGTCTACACTTCAATTGAATGTAAATGCGACACTTCGTTGCTGGGAAATAGCGTTTGCAGATGTCTACGTATCGAAGCAATAGAGTTCAAATGCTTCTTAAAACGAGATACTGCATCTCTTATCTATGTCTCATGATAAGATATTATATTCTTTGCGAAGTGTTATGCATTCCTCGTCTACGATTCAAATGAATGTAAATGCGACACTACCTTGCAAGGAAATAGCGTTTCCAGATGTCTACGTATCGAAGCAATAGATTTCAAATGCTTCTTAAAACAAGATATCGCATCTCATTTCTATGTTTCATGATAAGATGTAATATTCATTGCGAAGTGTTATGTAATCCTCGCCTACACTTCAAATGAATGTAAATGCGACACTACCTTGCTAGGAAATAGCGTCTGCTGATGTATAGGTATCGTAGCAATAGAGTTCTAATGGCTCTTAAAACGCGATATCGCATCTCATTTCTATGTTTCATGGTAAGATATAATATGATTTGCGAAGTGTTATGTAGTCCTCGTCTACACTTCAAATGAATGTAAATGCGACACTTCCTCGCTAGGAAATAGCGTCTGCAAATGTCTACCTATCGTAGCAATAGAGTTCTAATGCTTCTTAAAACGCGATATCGCATCTCATTTCTATGTTTCATGGTAAGATATAATATGATTTGCGAAGTGTCATGTATTCCTCGTCTACACTTCAAATGAATGTAAATGCGACACTTCCTTGCAAGGAAATAGCGTCTGCAGATGTCTAGGTACCGTAGCAATAGCGTTCTTATGATTCTTAAAACTCGATATCGCAACTCATTTCCATGTTTCATGGTAAGATATAATATGATTTGCGATGTGTTATGTATTCCTCGTCTACACTGCAAACGAATGTAAATGCGACACTTCCTTGCAAGGAAATAGCGTTTGCAAATTTCTACCTATCGTAGCAATAGTGTTCTAATGCTTCTTAAAACGCGATATCGCATCTCATTTCTATGTTTCATGGTAAGATATAATATGATTTGCGAAGTATCATGTATTCCTCGTCTACACTTCAAATGAATGTAAATGCGACACTTCCTTGCTAGGAAATAGCGTCTGCAGATGTCTAGGTATGGTAGCAATATAGTTCTTATGATTCTTAAAACGCGATATCGCATCTCATCTCTATGTTTCATGGTAAGATATAATATGATTTGCGAAGTATCACGTATTCCTCGTCTACACTTCAAATGAATGTAAATGCGACACTTCCTTGCTAGGAAATAGCGTCTGCAGATGTCTAAGTATCGTAGCAATAGAGTTCATATGATTCTTAAAACGAGATATTGCTTCTCATATCTATGTTTCCTGATAAGATATAATATTCATTGCGAAGTGTAATGCATTCCTCGTCTACGATTGAAATGAATGTAAATGCGACACTTCCTTGCAAGGAAATAGCGTTTGCAGATGTCTACGTATCGTAGCAATAGAGTTCTTATGATTCTTAAAACGCGATATCGCATCTCATTTCTATGTTTCATGGTAAGATATAATATGATTTGCGAAGTGTCATGTATCCCTCGTCTACACTTCAAATGAATGTAAATGCGACACTTCCTCGCTAGGAAATAGCGTCCGCAAATGTCTACCTATCGTAGCAATAGAGTTCTAATGCTTCTTAAAACGCGATATCGCATCTCATTTCTATGTTTCATGGTAAGATATAATATGATTTGCGAAGTGTCATGTATTCCTCGTCTACACTTCAAATGAATGTAAATGCGACACTTCCTTGCAAGGAAATAGCGTCTGCAGATGTCTAGGTATCGTAGCAGTAGAGTTCTTATGATTCTTAAAACGCGATATCGCAACTCATTTCCATGTTTCATGGTAAGAAATAATATGATTTGCGAAGTGTTATGTAGTCCTCGTCTACACTTCAAATGAATGTAAATGCGACACTTCGTTGCTAGGAAATAGCGTTTGCAGATGTCTACGTATCGAAGCAATAGAGTTCAAATGCTTCTTAAAACGAGATATTGCATCTCTCATCTATGTCTCATGATAAGATATTATATTCTTTGCGAAGTGTTATGCATTCCTCGTCTACGATTCAAATGAATGTAAATGCGACACTACCTTGCAAGGAAATAGCGTTTCCAGATGTCTACGTATCGAAGCAATAGAGTTCAAATGCTTCTTAAAACAAGATATCGCATCTCATTTCTATGTTTCATGATAAGATGTAATATTCATTGCGAAGTGTTATGTAATCCTCGCCTACACTTCAAATCAATGTAAATGCGACACTTCCTTGCTAGGATATAGCGTTTGCAGATGTCTACGTATCGAAGCAATGGAGTTCAAATGCTTCTTAAAAAAGAGATATTGCATCTCTTATCTATGTTTCATGGTAAGATATAATATGATTTGCGAAGTGTCATGTATCCCTCGTCTACACTTCAAATGAATGTAAATGCGACACTTCCTCGCTAGGAAATAGCGTCTGCAAATGTCTACCTATCGTAGCAATAGAGTTCTAATGCTTCTTAAAACGCGATATCGCATCTCATTTCTATGTTTCATGGTAAGATATAATATGATTTGCGAAGTGTCATGTATTCCTCGTCTACACTTCAAATGAATGTAAATGCGACACTTCCTTGCAAGGAAATAGCGTCTGCAGATGTCTAGGTACCGTAGCAATAGTGTTCTTATGATTCTTAAAACGCGATATCGCAACTCATTTCCATGGTTCATGGTAAGATATAATATGATTTGCGAAGTGTCATGTATTCCTCGTCTACACTTCAAATGAATGTAAATGCGACACTTCCTTGCAAGGAAATAGCGTCTGCAGATGTCTAGCTATCGTAGCAATAGAGTTCTTATAATTCTTAAAACGCGATATCGCAACTCATTTCCATGTTTCATGGTAAGATATAATATGATTTGCGATGTGTTATGTATTCCTCGTCTACACTGCAAACGAATGTAAATGCGACACTTCCTTGCAAGGAAATAGCGTGTGCAAATTTCTACCTATCGTAGCAATAGTGTTCTAATGCTTCTTAAAACGCGATATCGCATCTCATTTCTATGTTTCATGGTAAGATATAATATGATGTGCGAAGTGTTATGCATTCCTCGTCTACGATTCAAATGAATGTAAATGCGACACTTCCTTGCAAGGAAATAGCGTTTGCAGATGTCTACGTATCGAAGCAATAGAGTTCATATGATTCCTAAAACGCGATATCGCATCTCACTTCTATGTTTCATGGCACGATATAATATGATGTGCGAAGTGTTATGTATTCCTCGTCTACACTTCAAATGAATGTAAATGCGACACTACCTTGCTAGGAAATAGCGTCTGCTGATGTATAGGTATCGTAGCAATAGAGTTCTAATGGCTCTTAAAACGCGATATCGCATCTCATTTCTATGTTTCATGGTAAGATATAATATGATTTGCGAAGTGTTATGTAGTCCTCGTCTACACTTCAAATGAATGCAAATGCGACACTTCGTTGCTAGGAAATAGCGTTTGCAGATGTCTACGTATCGAAGCAATAGGGTTCAAATGCTTCTTAAAACGAGATATTGCATCTCTTATCTATGTCTCATGATAAGATATTATATTCTTTGCGAAGTGTTATGCATTCCTCGTCTACGATTCAAATGAATGTAAATGCGACACTACCTTGCAAGGAAATAGCGTTTCCAGATGTCTACGTATCGAAGCAATAGAGTTCAAATGCTTCTTAAAACAAGATATAGCATCTCATTTCTATGTTTCATGATAAGATGTAATATTCATTGCGAAGTGTTATGTAATCCTCGCCTACACTTCAAATCAATGTAAATGCGACACTTCCTTGCTAGGAAATAGCGTTTGCAGATGTCTACGTATCGAAGCAATAGAGTTCAAATGCTTCTTAAAAAAGAGATATTGCATCTCTTATCTATGTTTCATGGTAAGATATAATATGATTTGCGAAGTGTCATGTATCCCTCGTCTACACTTCAAATGAATGTAAATGCGACACTTCCTCGCTAGGAAATAGCGTCTGCAAATGTCTACCTATCGTAGCAATAGTGTTCTAATGCTTCTTAAAACGCGATATCGCATCTCATTTCTATGTTTCATGGTAAGATATAATATGATTTGCGAAGTGTCATGTATTCCTCGTCTACACTTCAAATGAATGTAAATGCGACACTTCCTTGCAAGGAAATAGCGTCTGCAGATGTCTAGGTACCGCAGCAATAGTGTTCTTATGATACTTAAAACGCGATATCGCAACTCATTTCCATGTTTCATGGTAAGATATAATATGATTTGCGATGTGTTATGTATTCCTCGTCTACACTGCAAACGAATGTAAATGCGACACTTCCTTGCAAGGAAATAGCGTTTGCAAATTTCTCCCTATCGTAGCAATAGTGTTCTAATGCTTCTTAAAACGCGATATCGCATCTCATTTCTATGTTTCATGGTAAGATATAATGTGATGTGCGAAGTATTATGTATTCCTCGTCTACACTTCAAATGAATGTAAATGCGACACTTCCTTGCAAGGAAATAGCGTTTGCAGATGTCTACGTATCGTAGGGATAGAGTTCTAATGCTTCTTAAAACGAGATATTGCATCTCATATCTATGTTTCATGATAAGATATAATATTCATTGCGAAGTGTTATGCATTCCACGTCTACGATTCAAATCAATGTAAATGCGACACTTCCTTGTAAGGAAATTGCGTTTGCAGATGTCTACGTATCGTAGCATTAGAGTTCTTATGATTCTTAAAACGCGATATCGCATCTCATTTCTATGTTTCATGGTAAGATATAATATGATGTGCGAAGTGCTATGTATTCCTCGTCTACACTTCAAATGAATGTAAATGCGACACTTCCTTGCAAGGAAATAGCGTTTGCAGATGTCTACGTATCGTAGGGATAGAGTTCTAATGCTTCTTAAAACGAGATATTGCATCTCATATCTATGTTTCATGATAAGATATAATATTCATTGCGAAGTGTTATGCATTCCTCGTCTACGATTCAAATCAATGTAAATGCGACACTTCCTTGTAAGGAAATTGCGTTTGCAGATGTCTACGTATCGTAGCATTAGAGTTCTTATGATTCTTAAAACGCGATATCGCATCTCATTTCTATGTTTCGTGGTAAGATATAATATGATTCGCGACGTATTATGTATTCCTCGTCTATACTTCAAATGAATGTGAATGCGACACTTCCTCGCTAGGAGATAGCGTTTGCAGATGTCTACGTATCGTAGCAATAGAATTCTAATGCATCTTAAAACGCGATATCGCATCTCATTTCTATGTTTCATGGTAAGATATAATATGATTTGCGAAGTGTTATGTATTCCTCGTCTACACTTCAAATGAATGTAAATGCGACACTTCCTTGCAAGGAAATAGCGATTGCAGATGTCTACGTATCGTAGCAATAGAGTTCATATGATTCCTAAAACGCGATATCGCATCTCATTTCTATATTTCATGGTAAGATATAATATGATTTGCGAAGTGTTATGTATTCCTCGTCTACACTTCAAATGAATGTAAATGCGACACTTCCTTGCAAGGAAATAGCGTCTGCTGATGTATAGGTATCGTAGCAATAGAGTTCTAATGGCTCTTAAAACGCGATATCGCATCTCATTTCTATGTTTCATGGTAAGATATAATATGATTTGCGAAGTGTTATGTAGTCCTCGTCTACACTTCAAATGAATGTAAATGCGACACTTCGTTGCTATGAAATAGCGTTTGCAGATGTCTACGTATCGAAGCAATAGAGTTCAAATGCTTCTTAAAACGAGATATTGCATCTCTTATCTATGTCTCATGATAAGATATTATATTCTTTGCGAAGTGTTATGCATTCCTCGTCTACGATTCAAATGAATGTAAATGCGACACTACCTTGCAAGGAAATAGCGTTTCCAGATGTCTACGTTTCGAAGCAATAGAGTTCAAATGCTTCTTAAAACAAGATATCGCATCTCATTTCTATGTTTCATGATAAGATGTAATATTCATTGCGAAGTGTTATATATTCCTCGTCTACACTTCAAATGAAGGTAAATGCGACACTTCCTTGCAAGGAAATAGCGATTGCAGATGTCTACGTATCGTAGCAATAGAGTTCATATGATTCCTAAAACGCGATATCGCATCTCATTTCTATATTTCATGGTAAGATATAATATGGTTTGCGAAGTGTTATGTATTCCTCGTCTACACTTCAACTGAATGTAAATGCGACACTTCCTTGCAAGGAAATAGCGATTGCAGATGTCTACGTATCGTAGCAATAGAGTCCATATGATTCCTAAAACGCGATATCGCATCTCATTTCTATGTTTCATGGTAAGATATAACATGATTTGCGAAGTGTTATGTATTCCTCGTCTACATTTCAAATGAATGTGAACGCGATACTTCCTCGCTAGGAAATAGCGTTTGCAGATGTCTACGTATCGTAGCAATAGCTTTCTAATGCTTCTTAAAACGCGATATCGAACTCATTTCTATGTTTCATGGTAAGATATAATATGATTTGCGAAGTGTTATGTATTCCTCGTCTACACTTCAAATGAATGTAAATGCGACACTTCCTCGCTAGGAAATAGCGTTTGCAGATGTCTACGTATCGAAGCAATAGAGTTCAAATGCTTCTTAAAACGCGATATCGCATCTCATTTCTATGCTTCATGGTAAGATATAATATGATTTGCGAAGTGTTATGTATTCCTCGTCTACACTTCAAATGAATGTAAATGCGACACTTCCTTGCAAGGAAATAGCGTTTGCAGATGTTTACGTATCGTAGCAATAGAGTTCTAATGCCTCTTAAAACGCGATATCGCATCTCATTTCTATGTTTCATGGTAAGATATAATATGATTTGCGAAGTGTTATGTATTCCTCGTCTACACTTCAAATGAATGTAAATGCGACACTTCCTTGCAAGGAAATAGCGTTTGCAAATGTCTACATATCGTAGCAATGGTGTTCTAATGCTTCTTAAAACGCGATATCGCATCTCATTTCTATGTTTCATGGTAAGATATAATATGATTGGCGAAGTGTTATGTATTCCTCGTCTACACTTCAAATGAATGTAAATGCGACACTTCCTTGCTAGGAAATAGCGTTTGCAGATGTCTACGTATCGAAGCAATAGAGTTCAAATGCTTCTTAAAAAGAGATATTGCATCTCTTATCTATGTTTCATGATAAGATATTATATTCATTGCGAAGTGTTATGCATTCCTCGTCTACGATTCAAATGAATGTAAATGCGACACTTCCTTGCAAGGAAATAGCGTTTGCAGATGTCTACGTATCGTAGCAATAGATTTGTAATGCTTCTTAAAACGCGATATCGCATCTCATTACTATGTTTCATGGTAAGGTATAATATGATTTGCGAAGAATCATGTATTCCTCGTCTACACTTCAAATGAATGTAAATGCGACACTTCCTTGCAAGTAAATAGCGCTTGCAGATGTCTACTTATCGAAGCAATAGAGTTCAAATGCTTCTTAAAACGAGATATTGCATCTCATATCTATGTTTCATGATAAGATATAATATTCATTGCGAGGTGTTATGCATTGCTCGTCTACGATACAAATGAATATTAATGCGACACTTCCTTGCAAGGAAATAGCGCTTGCAGATGTCTACGTATCGTAGCAATAGATTTGTAATGCTTCTTAAAACGCGATATCGCATCTCATTACTATGTTTCATGGTAAGGTATAATATGATTTGCGAAGAATCATGTATTCCTCGTCTACACTTCGAATGAATGTGAATGCGACACTTGCTCGCTAGGAAATGGCGTTTGCAGATGTCTGCGTATCGTAGCAATAGATTTCTAATGCTTCTTAAATAGCGATATCGCATCTCATTTCTATGTTTCATGGTAAGATATAATATGATTTGCGAAGTGTTATGTAGTCCTCGCCTACACTTCAAATGACTGTAAATGCGACACTTCCTTGCTAGGAAAGAGCGTTTGCAGATGTCTACCTATCGTAGCAATAGGGTTCTAATGCTTCTTAAAACGCGATATCGCATCTCATTTCTATGTTACATAGTAAGATATAATCTCATTTGCGAAGAGTTATGTATTCCTCGTCTACACTTCAAATGAATGTAAATGCGACACTTCCTTGCTAGGAAATAGCGTCTGCAGATGTCTAGGTATCGTAGCAATAGAGTTCTAATGCTTCTTAAAACGCGATATCGCATCCCATTTCTATGTTTCATAGTAAGATGTAATATGATTTGCGAAGTGTCATGTATTCCACGTCTACACTTCAAATGAATGTAAATGCGACACTACCTTGCAAGGAAATGGCGTTTGCAGATGTCTACGTATCGAAGCAATAGAGTTCAAATGCTCCTTAAAACAAGATATCACATCTCATTTCTATGTTTCATGATAAGACGTAATATTCATTGCGAAGTATTATGTATTCCTCGTCTACACTTCAAATGAAAGTAAATGCGACACTTCCTTGCAAGGAAATAGCGATTGCAGATGTCTACGTATCGTAGCAATAGAGTTCATATGATTCTTAAAACGCGATATCACATCTCATTTCTATGTTTCATGGTAAGATATAACATGATTTGCGAAGTGTTATGTATTCCTCGCCTACACTTCAAATGAATGCAAATGCGACACTTCTTTGCTAGGAAATAGCGTTTGCAAGTGTCTACCTATCGTAGCAATAGTGTTCTAATGCTTCCTAAAACGCGATATCGCATCTCATTTCTATGTTTCATGGTAAGATATAATATGATTTGCGAAGTGTCATGTATTCCTCGTCTACACTTCAAATGAATGTAAATGCGACACTTCCTTGCAAGGAAATAGCGTCTGCAGATGTCTAGGTATCGTAGCAATAGAGTTCTAATGCTTCTTAAA
This sequence comes from Xylocopa sonorina, assembly GCF_050948175.1. Lineage (NCBI taxonomy): Eukaryota > Metazoa > Arthropoda > Insecta > Hymenoptera > Apidae > Xylocopa > Xylocopa sonorina. Next base: position 253,165 of record NW_027490280.1, on the reverse strand, counting down.
ACGCGATATCGCATCCCATTTCTATGTTTCATGGTAAGATATAATATGATTTCCGAAGTGTCACGTATTCCTCGCCTACACTTCAAATGAATGTAAATGCGACACTTCCTTGCTAGGAAATAGCGTTTGCAGATGTCTACGTATCGAAGCAATAGAGTTCAAATGCTTCTTAAAACGAGATATTGCATCTCATATCTATGTTTCCTGATAAGATATAATATTCATTGCGAAGTGTTATGCATTCCTTGTCTACGATTCAAATGAATGTAAATGCGACACTTCCTTGCAAGGAAATGGGGTTTGCAGATGTCTACGTATCGTAGCAATAGAGTTCTTATGATGCTTAAAACGCGATATCGCATCTCATTTCCATGTTTCGTGGTAAGATATAATATGATTTGCGAAGTATCATGTATTCCTCGTCTACACTTCAAATGAATGTAAATGCGACACTTCCTTGCTATGAAATAGCGTCTGCAGATGTCTAGGTATCGTAGCAATAGAGTTCTAATGCTTCTTAAAACGCGATATCGTATCTCATTTCTATGTTTCATGGTAAGATGTAATATGATTTGCGAAGTGTTAGTATTCCTCGTCTACTCTTCAAATGAATGTAACTGCGACACTTCCTTGCTAGGAAATAGCGTCTGCAGATGTCTACGTCGCGAAGCAATAGAGTTCAAATGCTTCTTAAAACGAGATTTTGCATCTCATATCTATGTTTCATGATAAGATATAATATTCATTGCGAAGTGTTATGCATTCCTCGTCTACGATTCAAATGAATGTAAATGCAACACTTCCTTCGAAGGAAATAGCGTTTGCAGATGTCTACGTATCGTAGCAATAGAGTTCTAATGCTTCTTAAAACGCGATATCGCATCTCATTTCTATGTTTCATGGTAAGATAAAATATGATTTGCAAAGTGTTATGTATTCCTCGTCTACACTTCAAATAAATGTAAATGCGACACTTCCTTGCAAGGAAATAGCGATTGCAGATGTCTACGTCTCGTAGCAATAGAGTTCATATGATTCTTAAAACGCGATATCGCATCTCATTTCTATGTTTCATGGTAAGAAATAACATGATTTGCGAAGTGTTATGTATTCCTTGCCTACACTTCAAACGAATGTGAATGCGATACTTCCTCGCTAGGAAATAGCATTTGCAGATGTCTACGTATCGTAGCAATAGCTTTCTAATGCTTCTTAAAACGCTATATCGATTCTCATTTCTATGCTTCATGGTAAGATATAATATGATTTGCGAAGTGTCACGTATTCCTCGCCTACACTTCAAATGAATGTAAATGCGACACTTCCTTGCTAGGAAATAGCGTTTGCAGATGTCTACGTATCGAAGCAATAGAGGTCAAATGCTTCTTAAAAGGAGATATTGCATCTCATATCTATGTTTCCTGATAAGATATAATATTCATTGCGAAATGTTATGCATTACTCGTCTACGATTCAAATGAATGTAAATGCGACACTTCCTTGCAAGGAAATAGCGTTTGCAGATGTCTACGTATCGTAGCAATAGAGTTCTTATGATTCTTAAAACGCGATATCGCATCTCATTTCTATGTTACATAGTAAGATATAATCTCATTTGCGAAGAGTTATGTATTCCTCGTCTACACTTCAAATGAATGTAAATGCGACACTTCCTTGCTAGGAAATAGCGTCTGCAGATGTCTAGGTATCGTAGCAATAGAGTTCTAATGCTTCTTAAAACGCGATATCGCATCCCATTTCTATGTTTCATAGTAAGATGTAATATGATTTGCGAAGTGTCATGTATTCCACGTCTACACTTCAAATGAATGTAAATGCGACACTACCTTGCAAGGAAATGGCGTTTGCAGATGTCTACGTATCGAAGCAATAGAGTTCAAATGCTCCTTAAAACAAGATATCACATCTCATTTCTATGTTTCATGATAAGACGTAATATTCATTGCGAAGTATTATGTATTCCTCGTCTACACTTCAAATGAAAGTAAATGCGACACTTCCTTGCAAGGAAATAGCGATTGCAGATGTCTACGTATCGTAGCAATAGAGTTCATATGATTCTTAAAACGCGATATCACATCTCATTTCTATGTTTCATGGTAAGATATAACATGATTTGCGAAGTGTTATGTATTCCTCGCCTACACTTCAAATGAATGCAAATGCGACACTTCTTTGCTAGGAAATAGCGTTTGCAAGTGTCTACCTATCGTAGCAATAGTGTTCTAATGCTTCCTAAAACGCGATATCGCATCTCATTTCTATGTTTCATGGTAAGATATAATATGATTTGCGAAGTGTCATGTATTCCTCGTCTACACTTCAAATGAATGTAAATGCGACACTTCCTTGCAAGGAAATAGCGTCTGCAGATGTCTAGGTATCGTAGCAATAGAGTTCTAATGCTTCTTAAAACGCGATATCGCATCCCATTTCTATGTTTCATGGTAAGATATAATATGATTTCCGAAGTGTCACGTATTCCTCGCCTACACTTCAAATGAATGTAAATGCGACACTTCCTTGCTAGGAAATAGCGTTTGCAGATGTCTACGTATCGAAGCAATAGAGTTCAAATGCTTCTTAAAACGAGATATTGCATCTCATATCTATGTTTCCTGATAAGATATAATATTCATTGCGAAGTGTTATGCATTCCTTGTCTACGATTCAAATGAATGTAAATGCGACACTTCCTTGCAAGGAAATGGGGTTTGCAGATGTCTACGTATCGTAGCAATAGAGTTCTTATGATGCTTAAAACGCGATATCGCATCTCATTTCCATGTTTCGTGGTAAGATATAATATGATTTGCGAAGTATCATGTATTCCTCGTCTACACTTCAAATGAATGTAAATGCGACACTTCCTTGCTATGAAATAGCGTCTGCAGATGTCTAGGTATCGTAGCAATAGAGTTCTAATGCTTCTTAAAACGCGATATCGTATCTCATTTCTATGTTTCATGGTAAGATGTAATATGATTTGCGAAGTGTTAGTATTCCTCGTCTACTCTTCAAATGAATGTAACTGCGACACTTCCTTGCTAGGAAATAGCGTCTGCAGATGTCTACGTCGCGAAGCAATAGAGTTCAAATGCTTCTTAAAACGAGATTTTGCATCTCATATCTATGTTTCATGATAAGATATAATATTCATTGCGAAGTGTTATGCATTCCTCGTCTACGATTCAAATGAATGTAAATGCAACACTTCCTTCGAAGGAAATAGCGTTTGCAGATGTCTACGTATCGTAGCAATAGAGTTCTAATGCTTCTTAAAACGCGATATCGCATCTCATTTCTATGTTTCATGGTAAGAAATAACATGATTTGCGAAGTGTTATGTATTCCTTGCCTACACTTCAAACGAATGTGAATGCGATACTTCCTCGCTAGGAAATAGCATTTGCAGATGTCTACGTATCGTAGCAATAGCTTTCTAATGCTTCTTAAAACGCTATATCGATTCTCATTTCTATGCTTCATGGTAAGATATAATATGATTTGCGAAGTGTCACGTATTCCTCGCCTACACTTCAAATGAATGTAAATGCGACACTTCCTTGCTAGGAAATAGCGTTTGCAGATGTCTACGTATCGAAGCAATAGAGGTCAAATGCTTCTTAAAAGGAGATATTGCATCTCATATCTATGTTTCCTGATAAGATATAATATTCATTGCGAAATGTTATGCATTACTCGTCTACGATTCAAATGAATGTAAATGCGACACTTCCTTGCAAGGAAATAGCGTTTGCAGATGTCTACGTATCGTAGCAATAGAGTTCTTATGATTCTTAAAACGCGATATCGCATCTCATTTCGATGTTTCATGGTAAGATATAATATGATTTGCGAATTATCATGTATTCCTCGTCTACACTTCAAATGAATGTAAGTGCGACACTTCCTTGCTAGGAAATAGCGCCTGCAGATGTCTAGGTATCGTAGCAATAGAGTTCTAATGCTTCTTAAAACGCGATATCGCATCTCATTTCTATGTTTCATGGTAAAATATAATATGATTTGCGAAGTGTCACGTATTCCTCGCCTACACTTCAAATGAATGTAAATGCGACACTTCCTTGCTAGGAAATAGCGTTTGCAGATGTCTACGTATCGAAGCAATAGAGTTCAAATGCTTCTTAAAACGAGATATTGCATCTCATATCTATGTTTCATGGTAAGATGTAATATGATTTGCGAAGCGTTATGTATTCCTCGTCTACACTTCAAATGAATGTAACTGCGACACTTCCTTGCTAGGAAATAGCGTCTGCAGATGTCTACGTCGCGAAGCAATAGAGTTCAAATGCTTCTTAAAACGAGATTTTGCATCTCATATCTATGTTTCATGATAAGATATAATATTCATTGCGAAGTGTTATGCATTCCTCGCCTACGATTCAAATGAATGTAAATGCAACACTTCCTTCCAAGGAAATAGCGTTTGCAGATGTCTACGTATCGTAGCAATAGAGTTCTAATGCTTCTTAAAACGCGATATCGCATCTCATTTCTATGTTTCATGGTAAGATATAATATGATTTGCAAAGTGTTATGTATTCCTCGTCTACACTTCAAACGAATGTAAATGCGACACTTCCTTGCAAGGAAATAGCGATTGCAGATGTCTACGTCTCGTAGCAATAGAGTTCTAATGCTTCTTAAAACGCGATATCGCATCTCATTTCTATGTTTCATGGTAAAATATAATATGATTTGCGAAGTGTCACGTATTCCTCGCCTACACTTCAAATGAATGTAAATGCGACACTTCCTTGCTAGGAAATAGCGTTTGCAGATGTCTACGTATCGAAGCAATAGAGTTCAAATGCTTCTTAAAACGAGATATTGCATCTCATATCTATGTTTCCTGATAAGATATAATATTCATTGCGAAGTGTTATGCATTCCTCGTCTACGATTCAAATGAATGTAAATGCGACACTTCCTTGCTAGGAAATAGCGTCTGCAGATGTCTAGGTATCGTAGCAATAGTGTTCTAATGCTTCATAAAACGCGATATCGCATCTCATTTCTATGTTTCATGGTAAGATATAATATGATTTGCGAAGTGTCATGTATTCCTCGTCTACACTACAAATGATTGTAAATGCGATACTTCCTTGCTAGGAAATAGCGTCTGCAGATGTCTAGGTATCGTAGCAATAGTGTTCTAATGCTTCTTAAAACGCGATATCGCATGTCATTTCTGTGTTTCATGGTAAGATATAATATGATTTGTGAAGTGTTATGTATTCCTCGTCTACACTTCAAATGAATGTAAATGCGACACCTCCTTGCAAGGAAATAGCGATTGCAGATGTCTACGTCTTGTAGCAATAGAGTTCATATGATTCTTAAAACGCGATATCGCATCTCATTTCTATGTTTCATGGTAAGATATAACATGATTTGCGAAGTGTTATGTATTCCTTGTCTACACTTCAAATGAATGTGAATGCGATACTTCCTCGCTAGGAAATAGCATTTGCAGATGTCTACGTATCGTAGCAATAGCTTTCTAATGCTTCTTAAAACGCGATATCGATTCTCATTTCTATGTTTCATGGTGAGATATAATATGATTTGCGAAGTGTCACGTATTCCTCGCCTACACTTCAAATGAATGTAAATGCGACACTTCCTTGCTAGGAAATAGCGTTTGCAGATGTCTACGTATTGTAGCAATAGCTTTTTAATGCTTCTTAAAACGCGATGTCGAATCTCATTTCTATGTTTCATGGTAAGATATAATATGATTTGCGAAGTGTCATGTATTCCTCGTCTACACTTCAAATGAATGTCAATGCGACACTTCCTTGCAAGGAAATAGCGATTGCAGATGTCTACGTCTCGTAGCAATAGAGTTCATATGCTTCTTAAAACGCGATATCGCATCTCATTTCTATGTTTCATGGTAAGATATAATATGATTTGCGAAGTGTGATGTATTCCTCGTCTACACTTCAAATGAATGTAAATGCGACACTTCCTTGCAAGGAATTAGCGATTGCAGATGTCTACGTCTCGTAGCAATAGAGTTCATATGTTCTTAAAACGCGATATCGCATCTCATTTCTATGTTTCATGGTAAGATGTAATATTATTTGCGAAGTGTTATGTATTCCTCGCCTATACTTCAAATGAATGTAAATGCGAGACTTCTTTGCTAGGAAATAGCGTTTGCAAATGTCTACCTATCGTAGCAATAGTGTTCTAATGCTTCTTAAAACGCGAAATCGCATCTCATTTCTATGTTTCATGGTATGATATAATATGATTTGTGAAGTGTTATGTATTCCTCGTCTACACTTCAAATGAATGTAAATGCGACACCTCCTTGCAAGGAAATAGCGATTGCAGATGTCTACGTCTCGTAGCAATAGAGTTCATATGATTCTTAAAACGCGATATCGCATCTCATTTCTATGTTTCATGGTAAGATATAACATGATTTGCGAAGTGTTATGTATTCCTTGTCTACACTTCAAATGAATGTGAATGCAATACTTCCTCGCTAGGAAATAGCATTTGCAGATATCTACGTATCGGTGCAATAGAGTTCAAGTGCTTCTTAAAACGCGATATCGCATCTCATTTCTATGTTTCATGGTAGGTTATAATATGATTTGCGAAGTGTTATGCATTCCTCGCCTACGATTCAAATGAATGTAAATGCGACACTTCCTTGCAAGGAAATAGCGTTTGCAGATGTCTACGTATCGTAGCAATAGTGTTCAAATGCCTCTTAAAACGCGATATCGCATTTCATTTCTATGTTTCATGGTAAGATATAATATGATTTGCGAAGTGTTATGTATTCCTCGTCTACACATCAACTAAATGTAAATGCGCACTTCCTTGCAAGGAAATAGCGTTTGCAGATGTCTACGTATCGTAGCAATAGAGTTCTTATGATTCTTAAAACGCGATATCGCATCTCATTTCTATGTTTCATGGTAAGATATAATATTCATTGCGAAGTGTTATGTATTCCTCGCCTATACTTCAAATGAATGTAAATGCGAGACTTCCTTCCAAGGAAATAGCGTTTGCAGATGTCTACGTATCGTAGCAATAGAGTTCTAATACTTCTTAAAACGCGATATCGCATCTCATTTCTATGTTTCATGGTAAGATATAATATGATTTGCAAAGTGTTATGTATTCCTCGTCTACACTTCAAACGAATGTAAATGCGACACTTCCTTGCTAGGAAATAGCGTTTGCAGATGTCTACGTATCGAAGCAATAGAGTTCAAATGCTTCTTAAAACGAGATATTGCATCTCATATCTATGTTTCCTGATAAGATATAATATTCATTGCGAAGTGTTATGCATTCCTCGTCTACGATTCAAATGAATGTAAATGCGACACTTCCTTGCTAGGAAATAGCGTCTGCAGATGTCTAGGTATCGTAGCAATAGTGTTCTAATGCTTCATAAAACGCGATATCGCATCTCATTTCTATGTTTCATGGTAAGATATAATATGATTTGCGAAGTGTCATGTATTCCTCGTCTACACTACAAATGATTGTAAATGCGATACTTCCTTGCTAGGAAATAGCGTCTGCAGATGTCTAGGTATCGTAGCAATAGTGTTCTAATGCTTCTTAAAACGCGATATCGCATGTCATTTCTGTGTTTCATGGTAAGATATAATATGATTTGTGAAGTGTTATGTATTCCTCGTCTACACTTCAAATGAATGTAAATGCGACACCTCCTTGCAAGGAAATAGCGATTGCAGATGTCTACGTCTTGTAGCAATAGAGTTCATATGATTCTTAAAACGCGATATCGCATCTCATTTCTATGTTTCATGGTAAGATATAACATGATTTGCGAAGTGTTATGTATTCCTTGTCTACACTTCAAATGAATGTGAATGCGATACTTCCTCGCTAGGAAATAGCATTTGCAGATGTCTACGTATCGTAGCAATAGCTTTCTAATGCTTCTTAAAACGCGATATCGATTCTCATTTCTATGTTTCATGGTGAGATATAATATGATTTGCGAAGTGTCACGTATTCCTCGCCTACACTTCAAATGAATGTAAATGCGACACTTCCTTGCTAGGAAATAGCGTTTGCAGATGTCTACGTATTGTAGCAATAGCTTTTTAATGCTTCTTAAAACGCGATGTCGAATCTCATTTCTATGTTTCATGGTAAGATATAATATGATTTGCGAAGTCTCATGTATTCCTCGTCTACACTTCAAATGAATGTAAATGCGACACTTCCTTGCAAGGAAATAGCGATTGCAGATGTCTACGTCTCGTAGCAATAGAGTTCATATGCTTCTTAAAACGCGATATCGCATCTCATTTCTATGTTTCATGGTAAGATATAATATGATTTGCGAAGTGTGATGTATTCCTCGTCTACACTTCAAATGAATGTAAATGCGACACTTCCTTGCAAGGAATTAGCGATTGCAGATGTCTACGTCTCGTAGCAATAGAGTTCATATGTTCTTAAAACGCGATATCGCATCTCATTTCTATGTTTCATGGTAAGATGTAATATTATTTGCGAAGTGTTATGTATTCCTCGCCTATACTTCAAATGAATGTAAATGCGAGACTTCTTTGCTAGGAAATAGCGTTTGCAAATGTCTACCTATCGTAGCAATAGTGTTCTAATGCTTCTTAAAACGCGAAATCGCATCTCATTTCTATGTTTCATGGTATGATATAATATGATTTGTGAAGTGTTATGTATTCCTCGTCTACACTTCAAATGAATGTAAATGCGACACCTCCTTGCAAGGAAATAGCGATTGCAGATGTCTACGTCTCGTAGCAATAGAGTTCATATGATTCTTAAAACGCGATATCGCATCTCATTTCTATGTTTCATGGTAAGATATAACATGATTTGCGAAGTGTTATGTATTCCTTGTCTACACTTCAAATGAATGTGAATGCGATACTTCCTCGCTAGGAAATAGCATTTGCAGATGTCTACGTATCGTAGCAATAGAGTTCAAGTGCTTCTTAAAACGCGATATCGCATCTCATTTCTATGTTTCATGGTAGGTTATAATATGATTTGCGAAGTGTTATGCATTCCTCGCCTACGATTCAAATGAATGTAAATGCGACACTTCCTTGCAAGGAAATAGCGTTTGCAGATGTCTACGTATCGTAGCAATAGTGTTCAAATGCTTCTTAAAACGCGATATCGCATTTCATTTCTATGTTTCATGGTAAGATATAATATGATTTGCGAAGTGTTATGTATTCCTCGTCTACACATCAACTAAATGTAAATGCGCACTTCCTTGCAAGGAAATAGCGTTTGCAGATGTCTACGTATCGTAGCAATAGAGTTCTTATGATTCTTAAAACGCGATATCGCATCTCATTTCTATGTTTCATGGTAAGATATAATATTCATTGCGAAGTGTTATGTATTCCTCGCCTATACTTCAAATGAATGTAAATGCGAGACTTCTTTCCTAGGAAATAGCGTTTGCAAATGTCTACCTATCGTAGCAATAGTGTTCTAATGCTTCTTAAAACGCGATATCGCATCTCATTTCTATGTTTCATGGTAAGATGTAATATGATTTGCGAAGTGTTATGTATTCCTCGTCTACACTTCAAATGAATGTAAATGCGACACTTCCGTGCAAGGAAATAGCGTTTGCAGATGTCTACGTATCGTAGCAATAGAGTTCTAATGCTTCTTAAAACGCGATATCGCATCTCATTTCTATGTTTCATGGTAAGATATAACATGATTTGCGAAGTGTTATGTATTCCTTGTCTACACTTCAAATGAATGTGAATGCAATACTTCCTCGCTAGGAAATAGCATTTGCAGATATCTACGTATCGGTGCAATAGAGTTCAAGTGCTTCTTAAAACGCGATATCGCATCTCATTTCTATGTTTCATGGTAGGTTATAATATGATTTGCGAAGTGTTATGCATTCCTCGCCTACGATTCAAATGAATGTAAATGCGACACTTCCTTGCAAGGAAATAGCGTTTGCAGATGTCTACGTATCGTAGCAATAGTGTTCAAATGCTTCTTAAAACGCGATATCGCATCTCATTTCTATGTTTCATGGTAAGATATAATATGATTTGCGAAGTGTTATGTATTCCTCGTCTACACTTCAAATGAATGTAAATGCGACACTTCCTTGCAAGGAAATAGCGATTGCAGATGTCTACGTCTCGTAGCAATAGAGTTCATATGATTCTTAAAACGCGATATCGCATCTCAATTCTATGTTTCATGGTAAGATATAACATGATTTGCGAAGTGTTATGTATTCCTTGTCTACACTTCAAATGAATGTGAATGCGATACTTCCTCGCTAGGAAATAGCGTTTGTAGATGTCTACGTATCGTAGCAATAGCTTTCTAATGCTTCTTAAAGCGCGATATCGAATCTCATTTCTATGATTCATGGTGAGATACAATATGATTTGCGAAGTGTCATGTATTCCTCGTCTACATTTCAAATGAATGTAAATGCGACACTTCCTTGCAAGGAAATAGCGTTTGCAGATGTCTACGTATCGAAGCAATAGAGTTCAAATGCTTCTTAAAACGAGATATTGCATCTCATATCTATGTTTCATGATAAGATATAATATTCATTGCGAAGTGTTATGCATTCCTCGCCTACGATTCAAATGAATGTAAATGCGACACTTCCTTGCTAGGAAATAGCGATTGCAGAAGTCTACGTATCGTAGCAATAGAGTTCTAATGCTTCTTAAAACGCGATATCGCATCTCATTTCTATGTTTCATGGTAAGATATAATATGATTTGCGAAGTGTGATGTATTCCTCGTCTACACTTCAAATGAATGTAAATGCGACACTTCCTTGCAAGGAATTAGCGATTGCAGATGTCTACGTCTCGTAGCAATAAAGTTCATATGTTCTTAAAACGCGATATCGCATCTCATTTCTATGTTTCATGGTAAGATATAATATGATTTGCGAAGTGTGATGTATTCCTCGTCTACACATCAAATGAATGTAAATGCGCACTTCCTTGCAAGGAAATAGCGTTTGCAGATGTCTACGTATCGTAGCAATAGCTTTCTAATGCTACTTAAAACGCGATATCGAATCTCATTTCTATGTTTCATGGTGAGATATAATATGATTTGCGAAGTGTCATGTATTCCTCGTCTACACTCCAAATGAATGTAAATGCGACACTTCCTTGCTAGGAAATAGCGTTTGCAGATGTCTACGTATCGAAGCAATAGAGTTCAAATGCTTCTTAAAACGAGATATTGCATCTCATATCTATGTTTCCTGATAAGATATAATATTCATTGCGACGTGTTATGCATTCCTCGTCTACGATTCAAATGAATGTAAATGCGACATTTCCTTGCAAGGAAATAGCGTCTGCGGATGTCTAGGTATCGTAGCAATAGAGTTCTAATGCTTCTTAAAACGCGATATCGCATCTCATTTCTATGTTTCATGGTAAGATATAATATGATTTGCGAAGTGTGATGTATTCCTCGTCTACACTTCAAATGAATGTAAATGCGACACTTCCTTGCAAGGAAATAGCGATTGCAGATGTCTACGTCTCGTAGCAATAGAGTTCATATGTTCTTAAAACGCGATATCGCATCTCAATTCTATGTTTCATGGTAAGATATAACATGATTTGCGAAGTGTTATGTATTCCTTGTCTACACTTCAAATGAATGTGAATGCGATACTTCCTCGCTTGGAAATAGCGTCTGCAGATGTCTAGGTATCGTAGCAATAGAGTTCTAATGCTTCTTAAAACGCGATATCGCATCTCATTTCTATGTTTCATGGTAAGATATAATATGGTTTGCGAAGTGTGATGTATTCATCGTCTACACTTCAAATGAATGTAAATGCGACACTTCCTTGCAAGGAAATAGCGATTGCAGATGTCTACGTCTCGTAGCAATAGAGTTCATATGTTCTTAAAACGCGATATCGCATCTCAATTCTATGTTTCGTGGTAAGATATAACATGATTTGCGAAGTGTTATGTATTCCTTGTCTACACTTCAAATGAATGTGAATGCGATACTTCCTCGCTAGGAAATAGCGTCTGCAGATATCTAGGTATCGTAGCAATAGAGTTCTAATGCTTCTTAAAACGCGATATCGCATCTCATATCTATGTTTCATGGTAAGATATAACATGATTTGCGAAGTATTGTGTATTCCTCGTCTACACTTCAAATGAATGTGAATGCGATACTTCCTCGCTAGGAAATAGCGTTTGCAGATGTCTACGTATCGTAGCAATAGCTTTCTAATGCTACTTAAAACGCCATATCGAATCTCATTTCTATGTTTCATGGTAAGATATAATATGATTTGCGAAGTGTGATGTATTCCTCGTCTACACTTCAAATGAATGTAAATGCGACACTTCCTTCCAAGGAAATAGCGATTGCAGATGTCTACGTCTCGTAGCAATAGAGTTCATATGTTCTTAAAACGCGATATCGCATCTCAATTCTATGTTTCATGGTAAGATATAACGTGATTTGCGAAGTGTTATGTATTCCTTGTCTACACTTCAATTGAATGTGAATGCGATACTTCCTCGCTAGGAAATAGCGTCTGCAGATGTCTAGGTATCGTAGCAATAGAGTTCTAATGCTTCTTAAAACGCGATATCGCATCTCATTTCTATGTTTCATGGTGAGATATAATATGATTTGCGAAGTGTCATGTATTCCTCGCCTACACTTCAAATGAATGTAAATGCGACACTTCCTTGCTAGGAAATAGCGTCTGCAGATGTCTAGGTATCGTAGCAATAGAGTTCTAATGCTTCTTAAAACGCGATATCGCATCTCATTTCTATGTTTCATGGTAAGATATAATATGATTTGCGAAGTGTGATGTATTCCTCGTCTACACTTCAAATGAATGTAAATGCGACACTTCCTTGCAAGGAAATAGCGATTGCAGATGTCTACGTCTCGTAGCAATAGAGTTCATATGTTCTTAAAACGCGATATCGCATCTCAATTCTATGTTTCATGATAAGATATAACATGATTTGCGAAGTGTTATGTATTCCTTGTCTACACTTCAAATGAATGTGAATGCGACACTTCCTTGCTAGGAAATAGCGTCTGCAGATATCTAGGTATCGTAGCAATAGAGTTCTAATGCTTCTTAAAACGCGATATCGCATCTCATTTCTATGTTTCAAGGTAAGATGTAATATTATTTGCGAAGTGTTATGTTTTCCTCGCCTATACTTCAAATGAATGTAAATGCGAGACTTCTTTGCTAGGAAATAGCGTTTGCAAATGTCTACCTATCGTAGCAATAGTGTTCAAATGCTTCCTAAAACGAGATATTGCATCTCATATCTATGTTTCATGATAAGATATAATATTCATTGCGAAGTGTTTTGCATTCCTCGTCAACGATTCAAATGGATGTAAATGCGACACTTCCTTGCTAGGAAATAGCGTTTGCAGATGTCTACGTATCGAAGCAATAGCGTTCAAATGCTTCTTAAAACAAGATATCGCATCTCAATTATATATTTCATGATAAGATGTAATATTCATTGCGAAGTGTCATGCATTCCTAGTCTACGATTCAAATGAATGTAAATGCGACACTTCCTTGCAAGGAAATAGCGTTTGCAGATGTCTACGTATCGTAGCAATAGAGTTCTTATGCTTCTTAAAACGCGATATCGCATCTCATTTCTATGTTTCATAGTAAGATATAATATGATTTGCGAAGTGTTATGTATTCCTCGTCTACACTTCAAATGAATGTAAATGCGACACTTCTTTGCTAGGAAATAGCGTTTGCAAATGTCTACCTATCGTGGCAATAGTGTTCTAATGCTTCTTAAAACGCGATATCGCATCTCATTTCTATGTTTCATGGTAAGATATAACATGATTTGCGAAGTGTCATGTATTCCTCGTCTACACTACAAATGAATGTAAATGCGACACTTCCTTGCTAGGAAATAGCGTCTGCAGATGTCTAGGTATCGTAGCAATAGAGTTCTAATGCTTCTTAAAACGCGATATTGCATCACATATCTATGTCTCCTGATAAGATATAATATTCATTGCGAAGTGTTATGCATTCCTCGTCTACGATTCAAATGAATGTAAATGCGACATTTCCTTGCAAGGAAATAGCGCTTGCAGATGTCAACGTATCGTAGCAATAGAGTTCTAATGCTTCTTAAAACGCGATATCGCATCTCATTTCTATGTTTCATGGTAAGATATAATATGATTTGCGATGTGTGATGTATTCCTCGTCTACACTTCAAATGAATGTAAATGCGACACTTCCTTGCAAGGAAATAGCGATTGCAGATGTCTACGTCTCGTAGCAATAGAGTTCATATGTTCTTAAAACGCAATATCGCATCTCAATTCTATGTTTCATGATAAGATATAACATGATTTGCGAAGTGTTATGTATTCCTTGTCTACACTTCAAATGAATGTGAATGCGATACTTCCTCGCTAGGAAATAGCGTCTGCAGATATCTAGGTATCGTAGCAATAGAGTTCTAATGCTTCTTAAAACGCGATATCGCATCTCATTTCTATATTTCATGGTAAGATATAATATGATTTGCGAAGTGTGATGTATTCCTCGTCTACACTTCAAATGAATGTAAATGCGACACTTCCTTGCAAGGATATAGCGATTGCAGATGTCTACGTCTCGTAGCAATAGAGTTCATATGTTTTTAAAACGCGATATCGCATCTCAATTCTATGTTTCATGGTAAGATATAACATGATTTGCGAAGTGTTATGTATTCCTTGTCTACACTTCAAATGAATGTGGATGCGATACTTCCTCGCTAGGAAATAGCGTCTACAGATGTCTAGGTATCGTAGCAATAGAGTTCTAATGCTTCTTAAAACACGATATCGCATCTCATTTCTATGTTTCATGGTAAGATATAACAAGATTTGCGAAGTATTGTGCATTCCTCGTCTACACTTCAAATGAATGTGAATGCGATACTTCCTCGCTAGGAAATAGCGTTTGCAGATGTCTACGTATCGTAGCAATAGCTTTCTAATGCTACTTAAAACGCCATATCGAATATCATTTCTATGTTTCATGGTAAGATATAATATTCATTGCGAAGTGTGATGTATTCCTCGTCTACGATTCAAATGAATGTAAATGCGACACTTCCTTGCAAGGAAATAGCGTTTGCAGATGTCTACGTATCGTAGCAATAGAGTTCTAATGCTTCTTAAAACGCGATATCGCATCTCATTTCTATGTTTCATGGTAAGATATAACACGATTTGCGAAGTATTGTGTATTCTTCGTCTACACTTCAAATGAATGTGAATGCGATACTTCCTCGTTAGAAAATAGCGTTTGCAGATGTCTACGTATCGTAGCAATAGCTTTCTAATGCTACTTAAAACGCCATATCGAATCTCATTTCTATGTTTCATGGTAAGATATAATATGATTTGCGAAGTGTGATGTATTCCTCGTCTACACTTCAAATGAATGTAAATGCGACACTTCCTTGCAAGGAAATAGCGATTGCAGATGTCTACGTCTCGTAGCAATAGAGTTCATATGTTCTTAAAACGCGATATCGCATCTCAATTCTATGTTTCATGGTAAGATATAACGTGATTTGCGAAGTGTTATGTATTCCTTGTCTACACTTCAAATGAATGTGAATGCGATACTTCCTCGCTAGGAAATAGCGTCTGCAGATGTCTAGGTGTCGTAGCAATAGAGTTCTAATGCTTCTTAAAACGCGATATCGCATCTCATTTCTATCTTTCATTATAAGATATAATATTCATTGCGAAGTGTTATGCATTCCTCGTCTACGATTCAAATGGATGTAAATGCGACACTTCCTTGCTAGGAATTGGAGTTTGCAGATGTCTACGTATCGAAGCAATACAGTTCAAATGCTTCTCAAAACGAGATATTCAATCTCATATCTATGTTTCCTGATAAGATATAATATTCATTGCGAAGTGTTATGCATTCCTCGACAACGATTCAAATGAATGTAAATGCGACACTTCCTTGCAAGGAAATAGCGTTTGCAGATGTCTACGTATCGTAGCAATAGAGTTCTTATGATTCTTAAAACGCGATATCGCATCTCGTTTCTATGTTTCATGGTAGGATATAATATGATTTGCGAAGTACTGTGTATTCCTCGTCTACACTTCAAATGAATGTGAATGCGACACTTCCTCGCGAGGAAATAGCGTTTGCAGATGTCTACGTATCGTAGCAATAGCTTTCTAATGCTACTTAAAACGCGATATCGAATCTCATTTCTATGTTTCATGCTAAGATGTAATATTCATTGCGAAGTGTTATGTATTCCACGCCTACACTTCAAATGAATATAAATGCGACACTTCCTCGCTAGGAAATGGCGTTTGCAGATGTCTACGTATCGTAGCAATAGAGTTCTAATGCTTCTTAAAACGCGATATCGCATCTCATTTCTAAGTTTCATGGTAAGATATAATATGAATTGCGAAGTGTTATGTATTCCTCGTCTACACATCAACTAAATGTAAATGCGCACTTCCTTGCAAGGAAATAGCGTTTGCAGATGTCAACGTATCGTAGCAATAGATTTCTAATGCTTCTTAAAACGAGATATCGCACCTCATTTCTATGTTTCATGGTAAGATATAATATTCATTGCGAAGTGTTATGCTTTCCTCGTCTACGATTCAAATGAATGTAAATGCGACACTTCCATGCAAGGAAATAGCGTTTGCAGATGTCTACGTATCGTAGCAATAGAGTTCTTATGATTCTTAAAACGCTATATTGCATCTCATTTCTACGTTTCATGGTAAGATATAATATGATTTGCGAAGTGTCATGTATTCGTCGTCTACAATTCAAATGAATGTGAATGCGACACTTCCTCGCTAGGAAATAGCGTTTGCAGATGTCTACGTATCGTAGCAATAGAGTTCTAATGCTTCTTAAAACGCGATATCGCATCTCATTTCCATGTTTCATGGTAAGATATAATATGATTTGCGAAGTATCATGTATTCCTCGTCTACACTTCAAATGAATGTAAATGCGACACTTCCTTGCTAGGAAATAAGCGTCTGCAGATGACTAGGTATCGTAGCAATAGAGTTCTAATGCTTCTTAAAACGCGATATCGCATCTCACTTCTATGTTTCATGGTAAGATATAATGTGATTTGCGAAGTGTTATGTATTCCTCGTCTACACTTCAAATGAAAGTAAATGCGACACTTCCTTGCAAGGAAATAGCGATTGCATATGTCTACGTATCGTAGCAATAGAGTTCATATGATTCTTAAAACGCGATATCGCATCTCATTTCTATATTTCATGGTAAGATATAACATGATATGCGAAGTATCATGTATTCCTCGTCTACACTTCAAATGAATGTGAATGCGATACTTCCTCACTAGGAAATAGCGTTTGCAGATGTCTACGTATCGTAGCAATAGCTTTTTAATGCTTCTTAAAACGCGATATCGAATCTCATTTCTATGTTTCATGGTAAGATGTAATATGATTTGCGAAGTGTTATGTATTCCTCGTCTACACTTCAAATGAATGTAAATGCGACACTTCCTTGCAAGGAAATAGCGTTTGCAGATGTCTACGTATCGTAGCAATAGAGTTCTAATGCTTCTTAAAACGCGATATCGCATCTCATTTCTATGTTTCATGGTAAGATATAATATGATTTGCGAAGTGCTATGTACTCCTCGTCTACACATCAACTAAATGTAAATGCGCACTTCCTTGCAAGGAAATAGCGTTTGCAGATGTCAATGTATCGTAGCAATAGAGTTCTTATGATTCTTAAAACGCGACATCCCATCTCATTTCTACGTTTCATGGTAAGATATAATATGATTTGCGAAGTTTCATGTATTTCTCGTCTACACTTCAAATGAATGTAAATGCGACACTTCCTTGCTAGGAAATAGCGTCTGCAGATGTCTAGGTATCGTAGCAATAGAGTTCTAATGCTTCTTAAAACGCGATATCGCATCTCAATTCTATGTTTTATGGTAAAATATAATATGATTTGCGAAGTGTTATGTATTCCTCGTCTACACTTCAAATGAATGTAAATGCGACACTTCCTTGCAAGGAAATAGCGATTGCAGATGTCTACGTCTCGTAGCAATAGAGCTCATATGATTCTTAAAACGCGATATCGCATCTCATTTCTATGTTTCATGGTAAGATATAACATGATTTGCGAAGTGTTATGTATTCCTTGTCTACACTACAAATGAATGTGAATGCGATACTTCCTCGCTAGGAAATAGCGTTTGCAGATGTCTACGTATCGTAGCAATAGCTTTCTAATGCTTCTTAAAACGCGATATCGAATCTCATTTCTATGTTTCATGGTGAGATACAATATGATTTGCGAAGTGTCATGTATTCCTCGCCTAGACTTCAAATGAATGTAAATGCGACACTTCCTTGCTAGGAAATAGCGTTTGCAGTTGTCTACGTATCGAAGCAATAGAGTTCAAATGCTTCTTAAAACGAGATATTGCATCTCATATCTATGTTTCATGGTAAGATATAATATGATTTGCGAAGTGTTATGTATTCCTCGTCTACACTTCAAATGAATGTAAATGCGACACTTCCTTGCTAGGAAATAGCGTTTGCAGATGTCAACGTATCGTAGCAATAGAGTTCTTATGATTCTCAAAACGCGATATCGCATCTCATTTCTATGTTTCATGGTAAGATGTAATATGATTTGCGAAATGTTATGTATTCCTCGTCTACACTTCAAATGAATGTAAATGCGACACTTCCTTGCAAGGAAATAGCGTTTGCAAATGTCTACCTATCGTAGCAGTAGTGTTCTAATGCTTCTTAGAACGCGATGTCGCATCTCATTTCTATGTTTCATGGTAAGATATAATATGATTTGCGAAGTGTTATGTATTCCTCGTCTACACTTCAAATGAATGTAAATGCGACACTTCCTTGCAAGGAAATAGCGTTTGCAGATGTCTACGTATCGAAGCAATAGAGTTCAAATGCTTCTTAAAACGAGATATTGCATCTCATATCTATGTTTCATGATAAGATATAATATTCATTGCGAAGTGTTATGCATTCCTCGCCTACGATTCAAATGAATGTAAATGCGACACTTCCTTGCTAGGAAATAGCGATTGCAGAAGTCTACGTATCGTAGCAATAGAGTTCTAATGCTTCTTAAAACGCGATATCGCATCTCATTTCTACGTTTCATGGTAAGATGTAATATTATTTGCGAAGTGTTATGTATTCCTCGCCTATACTTCGAATGAATGTAAATGCGAGACTTCTTTGCTATGAAATAGCGTTTGCAAATGTCTACCTATCGTAGCAATAGTGTTCTAATGCTTCTTAAAACGCGATATCGTATCTCATTTCTATGTTTCATGGTAAGATATAATATGATTTGCGAAGCGTTATGTATTCCTCGTCTACACATCAACTAAATGTAAATGCGCACTTCCTTGCAAGGAAATAGCGTTTGCAGATGTCAACGTATCGTAGCAATAGAGTTCTTATGGTTCTTAAAACGCGATATCGCATCTCATTTCTATGTTTCATGGTAAAATATAATATGATTTGCGAAGTGTTATGTATTCCTCGTCTACACTTCAAATGAATGTAAATGCGACACTTCCTTGCAAGGAAATAGCGATTGCAGATGTCTACGTCTCGTAGCAATAGAGCTCATATGATTCTTAAAACGCGATATCGCATCTCATTTCTATGTTTCATGGTAAGATAGAACATGATTTGCGAAGTGTTATGTATTCCTTGTCTACACTTCAAATGAATGTGAATGCGATACTTCCTCGCTAGGAAATAGCGTTTGCAGATGTCTACGTATCGTAGCAATAGCTTTCTAATGCTTGTTAAAACGCGATATCGAATCTCATTTCTATGTTTCATGGTGAGATACAATATGATTTGCGAAGTGTCATGTATTCCTCGCCTACACTTCAAATGAATGTAAATGCGACACTTCCTTGCTAGGAAATAGCGTTTGCAGATGTCTACGTATCGAAGCAATAGAGTTCAAATGCTTCTTAAAACGAGATATTGCATCTCATATTTATGTTTCCTGATAAGATATAATATTCATTGCGACGTGTTATGCATTCCTCGTCTACGATTCAAATGAATGTAAATGCGACATTTCCTTCCAAGGAAATAGCGTTTGCAGAAGTCTACGTATCGTAGCAATAGAGTTCTAATGCTTCTTAAAACGCGATGTCGAACCTCATTTCTATGTTTCATGGTAAGATATAATATGATTTGCGAAGTGTTATGTATTCCTTGTCTACGATTCAAATGAATGTAAATGCGACACTTCCTTGCTAGGATATAGCGATTGCAGAAGTCTACGTATCGTAGCAATAGAGTTCTAATGCTTCTTAAAACGCGATATCGCATCTCATTTCTATGTTTCATGGTAAGATATAATATGATTTGCGAAGTGTTATGTATTCCTCGTCTACACATCAACTAAATGTAAGTGCGCACTTCCTTGCAAGGAAATAGAGTTTGCAGATGTCAACGTATCGTAGCAATAGAGTTCTTATGATTCTTAAAACGCGATATCGCATCCCATTTCTATGTTTCATGGTAGGATATAAAATGATTTGCGAAGTGTTATGTATTCCTCGTCTACACTTCAAATGAATGTAAATGCGACACTTCTTTGCAAGGAAATATCGTTTGCAGATGTCTACGTATCTTAGCAATAGAGTTCCTATGATTCTTAAAACGCGATATCGCATCTCATTTCTATGTTTCATGGTAAGATATAATATGATTTGCGAAGTGTTATGTATTCCTCGTCTACACTTCAAATGAATGTAAATGCGACACTTCCTTGCAAGGAAATAGCGTTTGCAAATGTCTACCTATCGTAGCAGTAGTGTTCTAATGCTTCTTAGAACGCGATGTCGCATCTCATTTCTATGTTTCATGGTAAGATATAATATGATTTGCGAAGTGTTATGTATTCCTCGTCTACACTTCAAATGAATGTAAATGCGACACTTCCTTGCAAGGAAATAGCGTTTGCAGATGTCTACGTATCGAAGCAATAGAGTTCAAATGCCTCTTAAAACGAGATATTGCATCTCATATCTATGTTTCATGATAAGATATAGTATTCATTGCGAAGTGTTATGCATTCCTCGCCTACGATTCAAATGAATGTAAATACGACACTTCCTTGCTAGGAAATAGCGATTGCAGAAGTCTACGTATCGTAGCAATAGAGTTCAAATGCTTCTTAAAACGAGATATTGCATCTCATATCTATGTTTCCTGATAAGATATAATATTCATTGCGAAGTGTTATGCATTCCTCGTCTACGATTCAAATGAATGTAAATGCGACACTTCCTTGCAGGGAAATAGCGTTTGCAGATGTCTACGTATCGTAGCAATAGCTTTCTAATGCTTCTTAAAACGCGATATCGAATCTCATTTCTATGTTTCATGGTGAGATACAATATGATTTGCGAAGTGTCATGTATTCCTCGCCTACACTTCAAATGAATGTAAATGCGACACTTCCTTGCTAGGAAATAGCGTTTGCAGATGTCTACGTATCGAAGCAATAGAGTTCAAATGCTTCTTAAAACGAGATATTGCATCTCATATTTATGTTTCCTGATAAGATATAATATTCATTGCGACGTGTTATGCATTCCTCGTCTACGATTCAAGTGCATGTAAATGCGACATTTCCTTGCAAGGAAATAGCGTTTGCATAAGTCTACGTATCGTAGCAACAGAGTTCTAATGCTTCTTAAAACGCGATGTCGAACCTCATTTCTATGTTTCATTGTAAGATATAATATGATTTGCGTAGTGTTATGTATTCCTTGTCTACGATTCAAATGAATGTAAATGCGACACTTCCTTGCTAGGATATAGCGATTGCAGAAGTCTACGTATCGTAGCAATAGAGTTCTAATGCTTCTTAAAACGCGATATCGCATCTCATTTCTATGTTTCATGGCAAGATGTAATATTATTTGCGAAGTGTTATGTATTCCTCGCCTATACTTCAAATGAATGTAAATGCGAGACTTCTTTGCTAGGAAATAGCGTTTGCAGATGTCTACGTATCGAAGCAATAGAGTTCAAATGCCTCTTAAAACGAGATATTGCATCTCATATCTATGTTTCATGATAAGATATAGTATTCATTGCGAAGTGTTATGCATTCCTCGCCTACGATTCAAATGAATGTAAATACGACACTTCCTTGCTAGGAAATAGCGATTGCAGAAGTCTACGTATCGTAGCAATAGAGTTCAAATGCTTCTTAAAACGAGATATTGCATCTCATATCTATGTTTCCTGATAAGATATAATATTCATTGCGAAGTGTTATGCATTCCTCGTCTACGATTCAAATGAATGTAAATGCGACACTTCCTTGCAAGGAAATAGCGTTTGCAGATGTCTACGTATCGTAGCAATAGAGTTCCTATGATTCTTAAAACACGATATCGCATCTCATTTCTATGTTTCATGGTAAGATATAATATGATTTGCGAAGTGTTATGTATTCCTCGTCTACACTTCAAATGAATGTAAATGCGACACTTCTTTGCAAGGAAATAGCGTTTGCAGATGTCAACGTATCGTAGCAATAGAGTTCTTATGATTCTTAAAACGCGACATCGCATCTCATTTCTATGTTTCATGGTAAGATATAATATGATTTGCGAAGTGTTATGTATTCCTCGTCTACACTTCAAATGAATGTAAATGCGACACTTCCTTGCTAGGAAATAGCGTTTGCAGATGTCTACGTATCAAAGCAATAGAGTTCAAGTGCTTCTTAAAACGAGATATTGCATCTCATATCTATGTTTCCTGATAAGATATAATATTCATTGCGATGTGTTATGCATTCCTCGTCTACGATTCAAATGAATGTAAATGCGACACTTCCTTGCGAGGAAATAGCGTTTGCAGATGTCAACGTATCGTAGCAATAGAGTTCTTATGATTCTTAAAACGCGATATCGCATCTCATTTCTATGTTTCATGGTAAGATATAATATGATTTGCGAAGTGTTATGTATTCCTCGTCTACACTTCAAATGAATGTAAATGCGACACTTCTTTGCAAGGAAATATCGTTTGCAGATGTCTACGTATCTTAGCAATAGAGTTCCTATGATTCTTAAAACGCGATATCGCATCTCATTTCTATGTTTCATGGTAAGATATAATATGATTTGCGAAGTATCATGTATTCCTCGTCTACACTTCAAATGAATGTAAATGCGACACTTCCTTGCTAGGAAATAGCGTCTGCAGATGTCTAGGTATCGTAGCAATAGAGTTCTAATGCTTCTTAAAACGCGATATCGCATCTCAATTCTATGTTTCATGGTAAGATATAATATGATTTGCGAAGTGTTATGTATTCCTCGTCTACACTTCAAATGAATATAAATGCGACACTTCCTTGCAAGGAAATAGCGACTGCAGATGTCTAGGTATCGTAGCAATAGAGTTCTTATGATTCTTAAAACGCGATGTCGCATCTCATTTCTATGTTTCATGGTAAGATATAATATGATTTGCGAAGTGTTATGTATTCCTCGTCTACACGTCAAATGAATGTAAATGCGACACTTCTTTGCAAGGAAATAGCGTTTGCAGATGTCTACGTATCGTAGCAATAGAGTTCCTATGATTCTTAAAACGCGATATCGCATCTCATTTCTATGGTTCATGGTAAGATATAATATGATTTGCGAAGTGTTATGTATTCCTCGTCTACACTTCAAATGAATGTAAATGCGACACTTCCTTGCAAGGAAATAGGGTTTGCAAATGTCTACCTATCGTAGCAGTAGTGTTCTAATGCTTCTTAGAACGCGATGTCGCATCTCATTTCTATGTTTCATGGTAAGATATAATATGATTTGCGAAGTGTTATGTATTCCTCGTCTACACTTCAAATGAATGTAAATGCGACACTTCCTTGCAAGGAAATAGCGTTTGCAGATGTCTACGTGTCGAAGCAATAGAGTTCAAATGCCTCTTAAAACGAGATATTGCATCTCATATCTATGTTTCATGATAAGATATAGTATTCATTGCGAAGTGTTATGCATTCCTCGCCTACGATTCAAATGAATGTAAATACGACACTTCCTTGCTAGGAAATAGCGATTGCAGAAGTCTACGTATCGTAGCAATAGAGTTCAAATGCTTCTTAAAACGAGATATTGCATCTCATATCTATGTTTCCTGATAAGATATAATATTCATTGCGAAGTGTTATGCATTCCTCGTCTACGATTCAAATGAATGTAAATGCGACACTTCCTTGCAGGGAAATAGCGTTTGCAGATGTCTACGTATCGTAGCAAAAGCTTTCTAATGCTTCTTAAAACGCGATATCGAATCTCATTTCTATGTTTCATGGTGAGATACAATATGATTTGCGAAGTGTCATGTATTCCTCGCCTACACTTCAAATGAATGTAAATGCGACACTTCCTTGCTAGGAAATAGCGTTTGCAGATGTCTACGTATCGAAGCAATAGAGTTCAAATGCTTCTTAAAACGAGATATTGCATCTCATATTTATGTTTCCTGATAAGATATAATATTCATTGCGACGTGTTATGCATTCCTCGTCTACGATTCAAGTGAATGTAAATGCGACATTTCCTTGCAAGGAAATAGCGTTTGCATAAGTCTACGTATCGTAGCAATAGAGTTCTAATGCTTCTTAAAACGCGATGTCGAACCTCATTTCTATGTTTCATTGTAAGATATAATATGATTTGCGTAGTGTTATGTATTCCTTGTCTACGATTCAAATGAATGTAAATGCGACACTTCCTTGCTAGGATATAGCGATTGCAGAAGTCTACGTATCGTAGCAATAGAGTTCTAATGCTTCTTAAAACGCGATATCGCATCTCATTTCTATGTTTCATGGCAAGATGTAATATTATTTGCGAAGTGTTATGTATTCCTCGCCTATACTTCAAATGAATGTAAATGCGAGACTTCTTTGCTAGGAAATAGCGTTTGCAGATGTCTACGTATCGAAGCAATAGAGTTCAAGTGCCTCTTAAAACGAGATATTGCATCTCATATCTATGTTTCATGATAAGATATAGTATTCATTGCGAAGTGTTATGCATTCCTCGCCTACGATTCAAATGAATGTAAATACGACACTTCCTTGCTAGGAAATAGCGATTGCAGAAGTCTACGTATCGTAGCAATAGAGTTCAAATGCTTCTTAAAACGAGATATTGCATCTCATATCTATGTTTCCTGATAAGATATAATATTCATTGCGAAGTGTTATGCATTCCTCGTCTACGATTCAAATGAATGTAAATGCGACACTTCCTTGCAAGGAAATAGCGTTTGCAGATGTCTACGTATCGTAGCAATAGAGTTCCTATGATTCTTAAAACACGATATCGCATCTCATTTCTATGTTTCATGGTAAGATATAATATGATTTGCGAAGTGTTATGTATTCCTCGTCTACACTTCAAATGAATGTAAATGCGACACTTCTTTGCAAGGAAATAGCGTTTGCAGATGTCAACGTATCGTAGCAATAGAGTTCTTATGATTCTTAAAACGCGACATCGCATCTCTTTTCTATGTTTCATGGTAAGATATAATATGATTTGCGAAGTGTTATGTATTCCTCGTCTACACTTCAAATGAATGTAAATGCGACACTTCCTTGCTAGGAAATAGCGTTTGCAGATGTCTACGTATCAAAGCAATAGAGTTCAAGTGCTTCTTAAAACGAGATATTGCATCTCATATCTATGTTTCCTGATAAGATATAATATTCATTGCGATGTGTTATGCATTCCTCGTCTACGATTCAAATGAATGTAAATGCGACACTTCCTTGCGAGGAAATAGCGTTTGCAGATGTCAACGTATCGTAGCAATAGAGTTCTTATGATTCTTAAAACGCGATATCGCATCTCATTTCTATGTTTCATGGTAAGATATAATATGATTTGCGAAGTGTTATGTATTCCTCGTCTACACTTCAAATGAATGTAAATGCGACACTTCTTTGCAAGGAAATATCGTTTGCAGATGTCTACGTATCTTAGCAATAGAGTTCCTATGATTCTTAAAACGCGATATCGCATCTCATTTCTATGTTTCATGGTAAGATATAATATGATTTGCGAAGTATCATGTATTCCTCGTCTACACTTCAAATGAATGTAAATGCGACACTTCCTTGCTAGGAAATAGCGTCTGCAGATGTCTAGGTATCGTAGCAATAGAGTTCTAATGCTTCTTAAAACGCGATATCGCATCTCAATTCTATGTTTCATGGTAAGATATAATATGATTTGCGAAGTGTTATGTATTCCTCGTCTACACTTCAAATGAATATAAATGCGACACTTCCTTGCAAGGAAATAGCGACTGCAGATGTCTAGGTATCGTAGCAATAGAGTTCTTATGATTCTTAAAACGCGATGTCGCATCTCATTTCTATGTTTCATGGTAAGATATAATATGATTTGCGAAGTGTTATGTATTCCTCGTCTACACGTCAAATGAATGTAAATGCGACACTTCTTTGCAAGGAAATAGCGTTTGCAGATGTCTACGTATCGTAGCAATAGAGTTCCTATGATTCTTAAAACGCGATATCGCATCTCATTTCTATGGTTCATGGTAAGATATAATATGATTTGCGAAGTGTTATGTATTCCTCGTCTACACTTCAAATGAATGTAAATGCGACACTTCCTTGCAAGGAAATAGGGTTTGCAAATGTCTACCTATCGTAGCAGTAGTGTTCTAATGCTTCTTAGAACGCGATGTCGCATCTCATTTCTATGTTTCATGGTAAGATATAATATGATTTGCGAAGTGTTATGTATTCCTCGTCTACACTTCAAATGAATGTAAATGCGACACTTCCTTGCAAAGAAATAGCGTTTGCAGATGTCTACGTATCGAAGCAATAGAGTTCAAATGCTTCTTAAAACGAGATATTGCATCTCATATCTATGTTTCATGATAAGATATAATATTCATTGCGAAGTGTTATGCATTCCTCGCCTACGATTCAAATGAATGTAAATGCGACACTTCCTTGCTAGGAAATAGCGTTTGCAAATGTCTACCTATCGTAGCAATAGTGTTCTAATGCTTCTTAAAACGCGATATCGTATCTCATTTCTATGTTTCATGGTAAGATATAATATGATTTGCGAAGTGTTATGTATTCCTCGTCTACACATCAACTAAATGTAAATGCGCACTTCCTTGCAAGGAAATAGCGTTTGCAGATGGCAACGTATCGTAGCAATAGAGTTCTTATGATTCTTAAAACGCGATATCGCATCTCATTTCTATGTTTCATGGTAAGATATAATATGATTTGCGAAGTGTTATGTATTCCTCGTCTACACTTCAAATGAATGTAAATGCGACACTTCCTTGCTAGGAAATAGCGTTTGCAGATGTCTACGTATCGAAGCAATAGAGTTCAAATGCTTCTTAAAACGAGATATTGCATCTCATATCTATGTTTCCTGATAAGATATAATATTCATTGCGATGTGTTATGCATTCCTCGTCTACGATTCAAATGAATGTAAATGCGACACTTCTTTGCGAGGAAATAGCGTTTGCAGATGTCTAGGTATCGTAGCAATAGAGTTCTTATGATTTTTAAAACGCGATATCGCATCTCATTTCTATGTTTCATGGTAAGATATAATATGATTTGCGAAGTATCATGTGTTCCTCGTCTACACTTCAAATGAATGTAAATGCGACACTTCCTTGCTAGGAAATAGCGTCTGCAGATGTCTAGGTATCGTAGCAATAGTGTTCTAATGCTTCTTAAAACGCGATATCGCATCTCAATTCTATGTTTCATGGTAAGACATAATATGATTTGCGAAGTGTTATGTATTCCTCGTCTATACTTCAAATGAATGTAAATGCGACTCTTCCTTGCAAGGAAATAGCGATTGCAGATGTCTACGTCTCGTAGCAATAGAGTTCATATGATTCTTAAAACGCGATAT
The DNA here is from genome assembly GCF_050948175.1 of Xylocopa sonorina. Taxonomy (NCBI): domain Eukaryota; kingdom Metazoa; phylum Arthropoda; class Insecta; order Hymenoptera; family Apidae; genus Xylocopa; species Xylocopa sonorina. The sequence goes on along the minus strand of NW_027490280.1, from coordinate 224,987 downwards.
CGCATCTCATTTCTATGTTTCATGGTAAGATATAACATGATTTGCGAAGTGTTATGTATTCCTTGTCTACGATTCAAATGAATGTAAATGCGACACTTGCTTGCAAGGAAATAGCGTTTGCAGATGTCTACGTATCAGAGCAATAGAGTTCCTATGATTCTTAAAACGCGATATCGCATCTCATTTCTATGTTTCATGGTAAGATATAATATGATTTGCGAAGTGTTATGTATTCCTCGTCTACACTTCAAATGAATGTAAATGCGACACTTCTTTGCTAGGAAATAGCGTTTGCAGATGTCTACGTATCGTAGCAATAGAGTTCCTATGATTCTTAAAACGCGATATCGTATCTCATCTCTATGTTTCATGGTAAGATATAATATGATTTGCGAAGTGTTATGTATTCCTCGTCTACACTTCAAATGAATGTAAATGCGACACTTCCTTGCAAGGAAATAGCGTTTGCAAATGTCTACCTATCGTAGAAGTAGTGTTCTAATGCTTCTTAGAACGCGATGTCGCATCTCATTTCTATGTTTCATGGTAAGATATAATATGATTTGCGAAGTGTTATGTATTCCTCGTCTACACTTCAAATGAATGTAAATGCGACACTTCCTTGCAAGGAAATAGCGTTTGCAGAAGTCTACGTATAGTAGCAATAGAGTTCTAATGCTTCTTAAAACGCGATATCGCATCTCATTTCTATGTTTCATGGTAAGATGTAATATTATTTGCGAAGTGTTATGTATTCCTCGCCTATACTTCAAATGAATGTAAATGCGAGACTTCATTGCTAGGAAATAGCGTTTGCAAATGTCTACCTATCGTAGCAGTAGTGTTCTAATGCTTCTTAAAACGCGATATCGTATCTCATTTCTATGTTTCATGGTAAGATATAATATGATTTGCGAAGTGTTATGTATTCCTCGTCTACACTTCAAATGAATGTAAATGCGACACTTCCTTGCAAGGAAATAGCGTTTGCAAATGTCTACCTATCGTAGCAGTAGTGTTCTAATGCTTCTTAAAACGAGATATTGCATCTCATATCTATGTTTCATGATAAGATATAATATTCATTGCGAAGTGTTATGCATTCCTCGCCTACGATTCAAATGAATGTAAATGCGACACTTCCTTGCTAGGAAGTAGCGATTGCAGAAGTCTACGTATCGTAGCAATAGAGTTCTAATGCTTCTTAAAACGCGATATCGCATCTCATTTCTATGTTTCATGGTAAGATATAATATGATTAGCGAAGTGTTATGTATTCCTTGTCTACGATTCAAATGAATGTAAATGCGACACTTCCTTGCTAGGATATAGCGATTGCAGAAGTCTACGTATCGTAGCAATAGAGTTCTAATGCTTCTTAAAACGCGATATCGCATCTCATTTCTATGTTTCATGGCAAGATGTAATATTATTTGCGAAGTGTTATGTATTCCTCGCCTATACTTCAAATGAATGTAAATGCGAGACTTCTTTGCTAGGAAATAGCGTTTGCAAATGTCTACCTATCGTAGCAATAGTGTTCTAATGCTTCTAAAAACGCGATATTGTATCTCATTTCTATGTTTCATGGTAAGATATAATATGATTTGCGAAGTGTTATGTACTCCTCGTCTACACATCAACTAAATGTAAGTGCGCACTTCCTTGCAAGGAAATAGCGTTTGCAGATGTCAACGTATCGTAGCAATAGAGTTCTTATGATTCTTAAAACGCGATATCGCATCCCATTTCTATGTTTCATGGTAAGATATAAAATGATTTGCGAAGTGTTATGTATTCCTCGTCTACACTTCAAATGAATGTAAATGCGACACTTCTTTGCAAGGAAATATCGTTTGCAGATGTCTACGTATCTTAGCAATAGAGTTCCTATGATACTTAAAACGCGATATCGCATCTCATTTCTATGTTTCATGGTAAGATATAATATGATTTGCGAAGTGTTATGTATTCCTCGTCTACACTTCAAATGAATGTAAATGCGACACTTCCTTGCAAGGAAATAGCGTTTGCAAATGTCTACCTATCGTAGCAGTAGTGTTCTAATGCTTCTTTGAACGCGATGTCGCATCTCATTTCTATGTTTCATGGTAAGATATAATATGATTTGCGAAGTGTTATGTATTCCTCGTCTACACTTCAAATGAATGTAAATGCGACACTTCCTTGCAAGGAAATAGCGTTTGCAGAAGTCTACGTATAGTAGCAATAGAGTTCTAATGCTTCTTAAAACGCGATATCGCATCTCATTTCTATGTTTCATGGTAAGATGTAATATTATTTGCGAAGTGTTATGTATTCCTCGCCTATACTTCAAATGAATGTAAATGCGAGACTTCATTGCTAGGAAATAGCGTTTGCAAATGTCTACCTATCGTAGCAGTAGTGTTCTAATGCTTCTTAAAACGCGATATCGTATCTCATTTCTATGTTTCATGGTAAGATATAATATGATTTGCGAAGTGTTATGTATTCCTCGTCTACACATCAACTAAATGTAAATGCGCACTTCCTTGCAAGGAAATGGCGTTTGCAGATGTCAACGTATCGTAGCAATAGAGTTCTTATGATTCTTAAAGAGCGATATCGCATCTCATTTCTATGTTTCATGGTAAGATATAATATGATTTGCGAAGTGTTATGTATTCCTCGTCTACACTTCAAATGAATGTAAATGCGACACTTCCTTGCAAGGAAATAGCGTTTGCAAATGTCTACCTATCGTAGCAGTAGTGTTCTAATGCTTCTTAAAACGAGATATTGCATCTCATATCTATGTTTCATGATAAGATATAATATTCATTGCGAAGTGTTATGCATTCCTCGCCTACGATTCAAATGAATGTAAATGCGACACTTCCTTGCTAGGAAGTAGCGATTGCAGAAGTCTACGTATCGTAGCAATAGAGTTCTAATGCTTCTTAAAACGCGATATCGCATCTCATTTCTATGTTTCATGGTAAGATATAATATGATTAGCGAAGTGTTATGTATTCCTTGTCTACGATTCAAATGAATGTAAATGCGACACTTCCTTGCTAGGATATAGCGATTGCAGAAGTCTACGTATCGTAGCAATAGAGTTCTAATGCTTCTTAAAACGCGATATCGCATCTCATTTCTATGTTTCATGGCAAGATGTAATATTATTTGCGAAGTGTTATGTATTCCTCGCCTATACTTCAAATGAATGTAAATGCGAGACTTCTTTGCTAGGAAATAGCGTTTGCAAATGTCTACCTATCGTAGCAATAGTGTTCTAATGCTTCTAAAAACGCGATATTGTATCTCATTTCTATGTTTCATGGTAAGATATAATATGATTTGCGAAGTGTTATGTACTCCTCGTCTACACATCAACTAAATGTAAGTGCGCACTTCCTTGCAAGGAAATAGCGTTTGCAGATGTCAACGTATCGTAGCAATAGAGTTCTTATGATTCTTAAAACGCGATATCGCATCCCATTTCTATGTTTCATGGTAAGATATAAAATGATTTGCGAAGTGTTATGTATTCCTCGTCTACACTTCAAATGAATGTAAATGCGACACTTCTTTGCAAGGAAATATCGTTTGCAGATGTCTACGTATCTTAGCAATAGAGATCCTATGATACTTAAAACGCGATATCGCATCTCATTTCTATGTTTCATGGTAAGATATAATATGATTTGCGAAGTGTTATGTATTCCTCGTCTACACTTCAAATGAATGTAAATGCGACACTTCCTTGCAAGGAAATAGCGTTTGCAAATGTCTACCTATCGTAGCAGTAGTGTTCTAATGCTTCTTAGAACGCGATGTCGCATCTCATTTCTATGTTTCATGGTAAGATATAATATGATTTGCGAAGTGTTATGTATTCCTCGTCTACACTTCAAATGAATGTAAATGCGACACTTCCTTGCTAGGAAATAGCGTTTGCAGATGTCTACGTATCAAAGCAATAGAGTTCAAGTGCTTCTTAAAACGAGATATTGCATCTCATATCTATGTTTCCTGATAAGATATAATATTCATTGCGATGTGTTATGCATTCCTCGTCTACGATTCAAATGAATGTAAATGCGACACTTCCTTGCGAGGAAATAGCGTTTGCAGATGTCAACGTATCGTAGCAATAGAGTTCTTATGATTCTTAAAACGCGATATCGCATCTCATTTCTATGTTTCATGGTAAGATATAATATGATTTGCGAAGTGTTATGTATTCCTCGTCTACACTTCAAATGAATGTAAATGCGACACTTCTTTGCAAGGAAATATCGTTTGCAGATGTCTACGTATCTTAGCAATAGAGTTCCTATGATTCTTAAAACGCGATATCGCATCTCATTTCTATGTTTCATGGTAAGATATAATATGATTTGCGAAGTATCATGTATTCCTCGTCTACACTTCAAATGAATGTAAATGCGACACTTCCTTGCTAGGAAATAGCGTCTGCAGATGTGTAGGTATCGTAGCAATAGAGTTCTAATGCTTCTTAAAACGCGATATCGCATCTCAATTCTATGTTTCATGGTAAGATATAATATGATTTGCGAAGTGTTATGTATTCCTCGTCTACACTTCAAATGAATATAAATGCGACACTTCCTTGCAAGGAAATAGCGACTGCAGATGTCTAGGTATCGTAGCAATAGAGTTCTTATGATTCTTAAAACGCGATGTCGCATCTCATTTCTATGTTTCATGGTAAGATATAATATGATTTGCGAAGTGTTATGTATTCCTCGTCTACACGTCAAATGAATGTAAATGCGACACTTCTTTGCAAGGAAATAGCGTTTGCAGATGTCTACGTATCGTAGCAATAGAGTTCCTATGATTCTTAAAACGCGATATCGCATCTCATTTCTATGGTTCATGGTAAGATATAATATGATTTGCGAAGTGTTATGTATTCCTCGTCTACACTTCAAATGAATGTAAATGCGACACTTCCTTGCAAGGAAATAGGGTTTGCAAATGTCTACCTATCGTAGCAGTAGTGTTCTAATGCTTCTTAGAACGCGATGTCGCATCTCATTTCTATGTTTCATGGTAAGATATAATATGATTTGCGAAGTGTTATGTATTCCTCGTCTACACTTCAAATGAATGTAAATGCGACACTTCCTTGCAAGGAAATAGCGTTTGCAGATGTCTACGTATCGAAGCAATAGAGTTCAAATGCCTCTTAAAACGAGATATTGCATCTCATATCTATGTTTCATGATAAGATATAGTATTCATTGCGAAGTGTTATGCATTCCTCGCCTACGATTCAAATGAATGTAAATACGACACTTCCTTGCTAGGAAATAGCGATTGCAGAAGTCTACGTATCGTAGCAATAGAGTTCAAATGCTTCTTAAAACGAGATATTGCATCTCATATCTATGTTTCCTGATAAGATATAATATTCATTGCGAAGTGTTATGCATTCCTCGTCTACGATTCAAATGAATGTAAATGCGACACTTCCTTGCAGGGAAATAGCGTTTGCAGATGTCTACGTATCGTAGCAAAAGCTTTCTAATGCTTCTTAAAACGCGATATCGAATCTCATTTCTATGTTTCATGGTGAGATACAATATGATTTGCGAAGTGTCATGTATTCCTCGCCTACACTTCAAATGAATGTAAATGCGACACTTCCTTGCTAGGAAATAGCGTTTGCAGATGTCTACGTATCGAAGCAATAGAGTTCAAATGCTTCTTAAAACGAGATATTGCATCTCATATTTATGTTTCCTGATAAGATATAATATTCATTGCGACGTGTTATGCATTCCTCGTCTACGATTCAAGTGAATGTAAATGCGACATTTCCTTGCAAGGAAATAGCGTTTGCATAAGTCTACGTATCGTAGCAATAGAGTTCTAATGCTTCTTAAAACGCGATGTCGAACCTCATTTCTATGTTTCATTGTAAGATATAATATGATTTGCGTAGTGTTATGTATTCCTTGTCTACGATTCAAATGAATGTAAATGCGACACTTCCTTGCTAGGATATAGCGATTGCAGAAGTCTACGTATCGTAGCAATAGAGTTCTAATGCTTCTTAAAACGCGATATCGCATCTCATTTCTATGTTTCATGGCAAGATGTAATATTATTTGCGAAGTGTTATGTATTCCTCGCCTATACTTCAAATGAATGTAAATGCGAGACTTCTTTGCTAGGAAATAGCGTTTGCAGATGTCTACGTATCGAAGCAATAGAGTTCAAGTGCCTCTTAAAACGAGATATTGCATCTCATATCTATGTTTCATGATAAGATATAGTATTCATTGCGAAGTGTTATGCATTCCTCGCCTACGATTCAAATGAATGTAAATACGACACTTCCTTGCTAGGAAATAGCGATTGCAGAAGTCTACGTATCGTAGCAATAGAGTTCAAATGCTTCTTAAAACGAGATATTGCATCTCATATCTATGTTTCCTGATAAGATATAATATTCATTGCGAAGTGTTATGCATTCCTCGTCTACGATTCAAATGAATGTAAATGCGACACTTCCTTGCAAGGAAATAGCGTTTGCAGAAGTCTACGTATCGTAGCAATAGAGTTCCTATGATTCTTAAAACACGATATCGCATCTCATTTCTATGTTTCATGGTAAGATATAATATGATTTGCGAAGTGTTATGTATTCCTCGTCTACACTTCAAATGAATGTAAATGCGACACTTCTTTGCAAGGAAATAGCGTTTGCAGATGTCAACGTATCGTAGCAATAGAGTTCTTATGATTCTTAAAACGCGACATCGCATCTCATTTCTATGTTTCATGGTAAGATATAATATGATTTGCGAAGTGTTATGTATTCCTCGTCTACACTTCAAATGAATGTAAATGCGACACTTCCTTGCTAGGAAATAGCGTTTGCAGATGTCTACGTATCAAAGCAATAGAGTTCAAGTGCTTCTTAAAACGAGATATTGCATCTCATATCTATGTTTCCTGATAAGATATAATATTCATTGCGATGTGTTATGCATTCCTCGTCTACGATTCAAATGAATGTAAATGCGACACTTCCTTGCGAGGAAATAGCGTTTGCAGATGTCAACGTATCGTAGCAATAGAGTTCTTATGATTCTTAAAACGCGATATCGCATCTCATTTCTATGTTTCATGGTAAGATATAATATGATTTGCGAAGTGTTATGTATTCCTCGTCTACACTTCAAATGAATGTAAATGCGACACTTCTTTGCAAGGAAATATCGTTTGCAGATGTCTACGTATCTTAGCAATAGAGTTCCTATGATTCTTAAAACGCGATATCGCATCTCATTTCTATGTTTCATGGTAAGATATAATATGATTTGCGAAGTATCATGTATTCCTCGTCTACACTTCAAATGAATGTAAATGCGACACTTCCTTGCTAGGAAATAGCGTCTGCAGATGTCTAGGTATCGTAGCAATAGAGTTCTAATGCTTCTTAAAACGCGATATCGCATCTCAATTCTATGTTTCATGGTAAGATATAATATGATTTGCGAAGTGTTATGTATTCCTCGTCTACACTTCAAATGAATATAAATGCGACACTTCCTTGCAAGGAAATAGCGACTGCAGATGTCTAGGTATCGTAGCAATAGAGTTCTTATGATTCTTAAAACGCGATGTCGCATCTCATTTCTATGTTTCATGGTAAGATATAATATGATTTGCGAAGTGTTATGTATTCCTCGTCTACACGTCAAATGAATGTAAATGCGACACTTCTTTGCAAGGAAATAGCGTTTGCAGATGTCTACGTATCGTAGCAATAGAGTTCCTATGATTCTTAAAACGCGATATCGCATCTCATTTCTATGGTTCATGGTAAGATATAATATGATTTGCGAAGTGTTATGTATTCCTCGTCTACACTTCAAATGAATGTAAATGCGACACTTCCTTGCAAGGAAATAGGGTTTGCAAATGTCTACCTATCGTAGCAGTAGTGTTCTAATGCTTCTTAGAACGCGATGTCGCATCTCATTTCTATGTTTCATGGTAAGATATAATATGATTTGCGAAGTGTTATGTATTCCTCGTCTACACTTCAAATGAATGTAAATGCGACACTTCCTTGCAAAGAAATAGCGTTTGCAGATGTCTACGTATCGAAGCAATAGAGTTCAAATGCTTCTTAAAACGAGATATTGCATCTCATATCTATGTTTCATGATAAGATATAATATTCATTGCGAAGTGTTATGCATTCCTCGCCTACGATTCAAATGAATGTAAATGCGACACTTCCTTGCTAGGAAATAGCGTTTGCAAATGTCTACCTATCGTAGCAATAGTGTTCTAATGCTTCTTAAAACGCGATATCGTATCTCATTTCTATGTTTCATGGTAAGATATAATATGATTTGCGAAGTGTTATGTATTCCTCGTCTACACATCAACTAAATGTAAATGCGCACTTCCTTGCAAGGAAATAGCGTTTGCAGATGGCAACGTATCGTAGCAATAGAGTTCTTATGATTCTTAAAACGCGATATCGCATCTCATTTCTATGTTTCATGGTAAGATATAATATGATTTGCGAAGTGTTATGTATTCCTCGTCTACACTTCAAATGAATGTAAATGCGACACTTCCTTGCTAGGAAATAGCGTTTGCAGATGTCTACGTATCGAAGCAATAGAGTTCAAATGCTTCTTAAAACGAGATATTGCATCTCATATCTATGTTTCCTGATAAGATAAAATATTCATTGCGATGTGTTATGCATTCCTCGTCTACGATTCAAATGAATGTAAATGCGACACTTCTTTGCGAGGAAATAGCGTTTGCAGATGTCTAGGTATCGTAGCAATAGAGTTCTTATGATTTTTAAAACGCGATATCGCATCTCATTTCTATGTTTCATGGTAAGATATAATATGATTTGCGAAGTATCATGTGTTCCTCGTCTACACTTCAAATGAATGTAAATGCGACACTTCCTTGCTAGGAAATAGCGTCTGCAGATGTCTAGGTATCGTAGCAATAGTGTTCTAATGCTTCTTAAAACGCGATATCGCATCTCAATTCTATGTTTCATGGTAAGATATAATATGATTTGCGAAGTGTTATGTATTCCTCGTCTATACTTCAAATGAATGTAAATGCGACTCTTCCTTGCAAGGAAATAGCGATTGCAGATGTCTACGTCTCGTAGCAATAGAGTTCATATGATTCTTAAAACGCGATATCGCATCTCATTTCTATGTTTCATGGTAAGATATAACATGATTTGCGAAGTGTTATGTATTCCTTGTCTACGATTCAAATGAATGTAAATGCGACACTTGCTTGCAAGGAAATAGCGTTTGCAGATGTCTACGTATCAGAGCAATAGAGTTCCTATGATTCTTAAAACGCGATATCGCATCTCATTTCTATGTTTCATGGTAAGATATAATATGATTTGCGAAGTGTTATGTATTCCTCGTCTACACTTCAAATGAATGTAAATGCGACACTTCTTTGCTAGGAAATAGCGTTTGCAGATGTCTACGTATCGTAGCAATAGAGTTCCTATGATTCTTAAAACGCGATATCGTATCTCATCTCTATGTTTCATGGTAAGATATAATATGATTTGCGAAGTGTTATGTATTCCTCGTCTACACTTCAAATGAATGTAAATGCGACACTTCCTTGCAAGGAAATAGCGTTTGCAAATGTCTACCTATCGTAGCAGTAGTGTTCTAATGCTTCTTAGAACGCGATGTCGCATCTCATTTCTATGTTTCATGGTAAGATATAATATGATTTGCGAAGTGTTATGTATTCCTCGTCTACACTTCAAATGAATGTAAATGCGACACTTCCTTGCAAGGAAATAGCGTTTGCAGAAGTCTACGTATAGTAGCAATAGAGTTCTAATGCTTCTTAAAACGCGATATCGCATCTCATTTCTATGTTTCATGGTAAGATGTAATATTATTTGCGAAGTGTTATGTATTCCTCGCCTATACTTCAAATGAATGTAAATGCGAGACTTCATTGCCAGGAAATAGCGTTTGCAAATGTCTACCTATCGTAGCAGTAGTGTTCTAATGCTTCTTAAAACGCGATATCGTATCTCATTTCTATGTTTCATGGTAAGATATAATATGATTTGCGAAGTGTTATGTATTCCTCGTCTACACATCAACTAAATGTAAATGCGCACTTCCTTGCAAGGAAATGGCGTTTGCAGATGTCAACGTATCGTAGCAATAGAGTTCTTATGATTCTTAAAGAGCGATATCGCATCTCATTTCTATGTTTCATGGTAAGATATAATATGATTTGCGAAGTGTTATGTATTCCTCGTCTACACTTCAAATGAATGTAAATGCGACACTTCCTTGCAAGGAAATAGCGTTTGCAAATGTCTACCTATCGTAGCAGTAGTGTTCTAATGCTTCTTAAAACGAGATATTGCATCTCATATCTATGTTTCATGATAAGATATAATATTCATTGCGAAGTGTTATGCATTCCTCGCCTACGATTCAAATGAATGTAAATGCGACACTTCCTTGCTAGGAAGTAGCGATTGCAGAAGTCTACGTATCGTAGCAATAGAGTTCTAATGCTTCTTAAAACGCGATATCGCATCTCATTTCTATGTTTCATGGTAAGATATAATATGATTAGCGAAGTGTTATGTATTCCTTGTCTACGATTCAAATGAATGTAAATGCGACACTTCCTTGCTAGGATATAGCGATTGCAGAAGTCTACGTATCGTAGCAATAGAGTTCTAATGCTTCTTAAAACGCGATATCGCATCTCATTTCTATGTTTCATGGCAAGATGTAATATTATTTGCGAAGTGTTATGTATTCCTCGCCTATACTTCAAATGAATGTAAATGCGAGACTTCTTTGCTAGGAAATAGCGTTTGCAAATGTCTACCTATCGTAGCAATAGTGTTCTAATGCTTCTAAAAACGCGATATTGTATCTCATTTCTATGTTTCATGGTAAGATATAATATGATTTGCGAAGTGTTATGTACTCCTCGTCTACACATCAACTAAATGTAAGTGCGCACTTCCTTGCAAGGAAATAGCGTTTGCAGATGTCAACGTATCGTAGCAATAGAGTTCTTATGATTCTTAAAACGCGATATCGCATCCCATTTCTATGTTTCATGGTAAGATATAAAATGATTTGCGAAGTGTTATGTATTCCTCGTCTACACTTCAAATGAATGTAAATGCGACACTTCTTTGCAAGGAAATATCGTTTGCAGATGTCTACGTATCTTAGCAATAGAGTTCCTATGATACTTAAAACGCGATATCGCATCTCATTTCTATGTTTCATGGTAAGATATAATATGATTTGCGAAGTGTTATGTATTCCTCGTCTACACTTCAAATGAATGTAAATGCGACACTTCCTTGCAAGGAAATAGCGTTTGCAAATGTCTACCTATCGTAGCAGTAGTGTTCTAATGCTTCTTTGAACGCGATGTCGCATCTCATTTCTATGTTTCATGGTAAGATATAATATGATTTGCGAAGTGTTATGTATTCCTCGTCTACACTTCAAATGAATGTAAATGCGACACTTCCTTGCAAGGAAATAGCGTTTGCAGAAGTCTACGTATAGTAGCAATAGAGTTCTAATGCTTCTTAAAACGCGATATCGCATCTCATTTCTATGTTTCATGGTAAGATGTAATATTATTTGCGAAGTGTTATGTATTCCTCGCCTATACTTCAAATGAATGTAAATGCGAGACTTCATTGCTAGGAAATAGCGTTTGCAAATGTCTACCTATCGTAGCAGTAGTGTTCTAATGCTTCTTAAAACGCGATATCGTATCTCATTTCTATGTTTCATGGTAAGATATAATATGATTTGCGAAGTGTTATGTATTCCTCGTCTACACATCAACTAAATGTAAATGCGCACTTCCTTGCAAGGAAATGGCGTTTGCAGATGTCAACGTATCGTAGCAATAGAGTTCTTATGATTCTTAAAGAGCGATATCGCATCTCATTTCTATGTTTCATGGTAAGATATAATATGATTTGCGAAGTGTTATGTATTCCTCGTCTACACTTCAAATGAATGTAAATGCGACACTTCCTTGCAAGGAAATAGCGTTTGCAAATGTCTACATATCGTAGCAGTAGTGTTCTAATGCTTCTTAAAACGAGATATTGCATCTCATATCTATGTTTCATGATAAGATATAATATTCATTGCGAAGTGTTATGCATTCCTCGCCTACGATTCAAATGAATGTAAATGCGACACTTCCTTGCTAGGAAGTAGCGATTGCAGAAGTCTACGTATCGTAGCAATAGAGTTCTAATGCTTCATAAAACGCGATATCGCATCTCATTTCTATGTTTCATGGTAAGATATAATATGATTAGCGAAGTGTTATGTATTCCTTGTCTACGATTCAAATGAATGTAAATGCGACACTTCCTTGCTAGGATATAGCGATTGCAGAAGTCTACGTATCGTAGCAATAGAGTTCTAATGCTTCTTAAAACGCGATATCGCATCTCATTTCTATGTTTCATGGCAAGATGTAATATTATTTGCGAAGTGTTATGTATTCCTCGCCTATACTTCAAATGAATGTAAATGCGAGACTTCTTTGCTAGGAAATAGCGTTTGCAAATGTCTACCTATCGTAGCAATAGTGTTCTAATGCTTCTAAAAACGCGATATTGTATCTCATTTCTATGTTTCATGGTAAGATATAATATGATTTGCGAAGTGTTATGTACTCCTCGTCTACACATCAACTAAATGTAAGTGCGCACTTCCTTGCAAGGAAATAGCGTTTGCAGATGTCAACGTATCGTAGCAATAGAGTTCTTATGATTCTTAAAACGCGATATCGCATCCCATTTCTATGTTTCATGGTAAGATATAAAATGATTTGCGAAGTGTTATGTATTCCTCGTCTACACTTCAAATGAATGTAAATGCGACACTTCTTTGCAAGGAAATATCGTTTGCAGATGTCTACGTATCTTAGCAATAGAGTTCCTATGATACTTAAAACGCGATATCGCATCTCATTTCTATGTTTCATGGTAAGATATAATATGATTTGCGAAGTGTTATGTATTCCTCGTCTACACTTCAAATGAATGTAAATGCGACACTTCCTTGCAAGGAAATAGCGTTTGCAAATGTCTACCTATCGTAGCAGTAGTGTTCTAATGCTTCTTAGAACGCGATGTCGCATCTCATTTCTATGTTTCATGGTAAGATATAATATGATTTGCGAAGTGTTATGTATTCCTCGTCTACACTTCAAATGAATGTAAATGCGACACTTCCTTGCAAGGAAATAGCGTTTGCAGATGTCTACGTATCGAAGCAATAGAGTTCAAATGCCTCTTAAAACGAGATATTGCATCTCATATCTATGTTTCATGATAAGATATAGTGTCACGTCCGGCGAAATAACTTTTCGTATATCCGGAGACTTCACGACACTAGCCTATTTGTTCGAAATTCGGTCCGCGGAAACGCGTTACGACCGGGTTCGACTATTTCAGCTAACGCGACACGGACAAAACACTCGCGATTCGCAGATATTAGGAGTTGGAAGTATCACCTTTGCTGATTTCGTTCTCGATACGTTGGTAAAATTCTCGCCGTGGATCGTTGATTGGTATCGACGTAGGTGCTGGCCTGTTGATTGAGGTTGATAATTCAATGAGCTTCCAGCGAAGCGGGAAACTGCGACTCGGATGCGAAGCGGTTTCGGTGGAGACTGTAGATATCGCAACAACCTCGGCTGCGGAAACAGGAGACTCGGCGTTGCTGGAGACTTCGGAGAGATGCTGCTGAACAGGTGCGTAGACAGGTTGCTGGTACACGGGGATCCGGGATACGTTACCCACGTATTCACGCACAAGTGAGCGAAGGAAATTCTTCCTACCCGCGCGTCGTGTTCTTCGCGAACCGGAATCACGCCCCATTCACCCAGAGTTTTCTGTACTAACAGACAATGCTCGGAAGGATAAGCGGCGGTCCGCTCTATCGCAACTCTGCAAAGCTGAGTTCTATACTCCTTCGAGGTGATGGGAAGCTACCCAGTTGTATGGAAGAGACACGTGGAAGAATTCGTCGTTACTGTTTGTATTAAGCGCGAGAAGTGGTATTTTGATTTAGTAGATATAGGAATTAGTAGATATGGTATTAAACTCAAAAACTAGATGTAGTAAAATAAATGGAATATATTCTAAGTTAAAATTATACAAAGTTGAAATTATTCTAAGTTAGAACTAAGGAAATAGAAATACTAGCGCGTAGCCTAGACCCCACATTGAGGCGGCTAATGGCTCGAGTATAAGAAATGGTACTGGAGGATTCGACTCCTCGGACTGGAATCTCGAAGTAGACTGACTCTCTGAAGTCGCGTCTCGGACCTCCTCGGTTCGCGAGGCGCTTCGGTCGCGGGCGCTCGTAGTGGGGAGCGCGTGGTCCAGCGAGTGGGGACTCGCGGCTCGTGGTGGGGCTAGCTGCGCGTGTCGTTGGCGCAGGCGCTTCTTAATATATAATCATATACCTACGGACTTAGAATTACGTGTGTGTTGTGGTGTGTTACAATATGTGTCATGAGTACTTAGATTTAGGATTATAATACATGTACATAGATGTAATATATGAGTTAAAAATAGTATACAGGGTCTGGCAATGTTGGTTCCCTAAACTGGAACAGTCCCCATTCCGGTGACGGGCTGCGACTTCTTCCCTCTGGACGGAGTCCTCGATGCGAGGGAGGCGGGGTTGCTCGTAGGTGCGAGCGAGACAGCGTTGCTCGTTGGTGCGAGCGAGAAAGAGGTGTTCCTACGTGCGTGTGAGCGCGTGCACCTGTGCGCGCGCGAACGCTGCTGGTTGCTGAATCTGCAGGCGTGTACGGCAGGTTGCCTGCGTGCAGGGGTTGATGCTGGAGGCGGTGAGGAGGCTGATGGGTGGCAGGCGCTACGCCTGACGTCACACCTCCCCCCATTGGAAAAGAATTTCGGCAATGCCGAAATCTCTGGACTGTGTTTGTCTGAGCGGACAACTGCGGATGGATTACTCCTTTTCCGTGACTCTCGTCCTGATCTCGTCCTTGTAGATGCGAATGCATTGGATTCCGCGGATGCTGCGGATGCTGTGGATTCTGCGGTTTCAGCGGATTCTGCACCTTCTGTGGATTCAGCGGATTCAGCGTATTTTGTTGGTTCTTCGGATTCTGCGTGCGCTGCGGATGATGTGCGCTCTGCGGCCTCTGCGTATGCTGTGGATGCTGCGGATGCTGCGCTGCTGGTGTTCTGGCCTTTTCCTGTGTTGCTACACTGCTGGCACTAGTCACACTTTTAAATGCGTCTTTGGGTTTTGCTTTTACACATAGTTCGTCGTGATTTTCAGTTTTTAGATTAGCGGTGCACTGAACACTGTCACTGGATCTGTCATACGTGCATACGTTCGCTCTCACAGTTCTCGCTTGCAGCCGTTTACAAAGTTTTAACTTATTGGTGTGTACTATCTTATGTCTACCCTTAACGTTAATTTTGGCATTGTTATTATCTAGAATTTCCAAGATTTTATATGGCCCGGTGTATTGAGATTGAAACTTGTGCTTCAATGGCTCTCGTAGCAAATATACCCATTGGCCTGCTTGGAAATTCTGTACATTCAGTTTTTTGTCGCAATAATGCTTAGCTCGGGCTTTAGCTCCATCTAAGTTCTTTTTAGCGAGTTCCTGCGAAGTTCGGATCCTATCGCTTAGTTCGTCAAGATAATTGGCGTAAGATTCGTTCTCGGACGTATCTTGAAAAGGAATTGCTGAAGGAGGCCTGGCGATTTTACCATATACGAGCTCGTACGGTGTGTAGCGTGTGCCCTCGTGCGTGCTCGTATTATACGAAAACATTGCAAATGGGAGCCATTTTTCCCAATTATTACGATTGCCGATGAACTGTTTCAAATATTCCGCGAGTACATGATGAGACCGTTCTACAGAGCCATTAGTTTGAGGGTGGAAAGCTGTGGTTTTGAACTGTTGGATTTTAAATCTTTTTGCTATTGTTTTCATGAGTGAGTTAATAAAATTTGACCCTTGGTCTGTAAGGATTCCCTTAGGACAACCGAATTGGCAAATGAAATGTGTGATGAATGCGTCGGCGATATCTACCGCTGTTGTGCGTTTTAAAGGAATGGCTAAGGAATATTTTGTTAGTAGACATTGTATAGTGAGAATGTTAGTAAAGCCGTCTGGTGTTGGAGGTAAGGGACCCATCACGTCCATGGATATTTTTTCAAAAGCGGTGCCGGGAGTGTCCGTCAGTGTCAATGGTTGTCGTGTCTTTACTCGCGTTAATTTTTGTCTCTGGCATTGGTCACAATTATCGATATAAGCTTGTATTTCGGTCTTCATATTGGGCCAAAAATGCCACTCGCGAATTCTAGAATATGTTTTGTTAATTCCCTTGTGGCCTCCGAGTGGGGTGTCGTGGTTTTCGCGAATTATGTCGGTTCTACGTTCCGGTGGTGGAATTTGAATCAAGCCTTGACAAATTGTAATTTGTACGTTTGTTTCGTAGAAAAGATCTAGAAGTATTCTTTTTATTTGAGAGAAAGGTACCGTGTCTATTGAAGCTTGCGAAATACTGAAAGTTTGAATTTGAAGTTCTGTTACGGCGTCATACAGAGATCTTAGTGATTCTAGTAAAATTTCGTTATCGATTGCTTTTCTTTCATGTTCAGTTACGGGAAGAGCGATTTGGAAATAACCGTTATCAGATTTTACTTTAGCTCTTGCTAAAGTGATATGGTCCTTGTGTTGGAAAAATTTTCCTGATTTTTGTAACTCGAGGGCGCCTCTGTCGAAAGGGCGGCCTCCTTTTGTTATAAAACAAACTAGATTATCGCGTCGTGCTGCTATAGAGTCTCTAGTTGTTACGAATACGTGTCGTTGTCGTACGGGTAAGTCGGTGTCGGCGGTCGGTAATTCAGTGGATGGTGTTGGTAAAGTAGATTTTCCTTGTTTCGTCGAAGGATAAGGGGTATTGAGACTCTCGGAAGAGGATGCTGGCGTTGGCGGTGGAGCGGTTGGAATTGAATGTGAAGAGGGTCGTCGGATGTCGAAAAGATCGTTTTCAGAATCAGTGGAATTGGAAATTGGTTGCACGGTTACAGGATTACGAGATAAGGCGTCTGCATTCATATTAACTTTTCCTGGTTTGTAAATGATTTCGTATTCGTATTTCGCCAATTTGAGTCTCCAACGAATTAACCTGCTCGATGGGTCTTTCACTGAGTTCATCCAAACTAGTGGCCTGTGATCGGTAACTAGTTTGAACGTTTTCCCGTAAATGTAAGGCCTAAAGAAGTGAACCGCGTATATAATCGCCAGACATTCCTTTTCAATGGTGGAGTAATTTTTCTCGGCGCTATTTAGTAATCTGGATGTATAAGCGATTGGAAGATCCTTTCCTATAGGGCCCTGACTCAATACGGCGCCAATTGCGTCGGCAGATGCATCGGATGTGATTATGAATGGCTTTGTAAAATCAGGATATTGTAAGATCGGAGCTTCGCAAAGCATGTCACGAAGAGTTACGAATGCGTTCTCGTGATCGTTGCGCCAAATGAATTTTGCGTCTTTCTTCAAAAGATTCGTTAACGGTTTTGCGAGTGCAGAGAAATTTGCTATAAAACGACGATAGTAGCCAGCGAGACCGAGAAATTGTTTAATTTGCTTAGGATTTTGTGGTCTCGGAAAGTCCTTTACGGCGCGAACTTTATTCGGATCTGGTTTTACTCCTTTCTCGCTTATTATATGACCAAGATAGTTAACCTCCCGACGCAGAAACTCGCATTTATCTGGTTGCAGTACCAGATTTGCGGCCCGTAATCGCTCCGCGAGTTTATTAAACTTATTTCTATGTTCTTGTAACGAGCTGGCATATATGACGATATCATCGAGATACACGAACATTTCGTTCCCTTGCAACCCCGTTAGCACGCTGTCCATCAGTCTCTGGAACGTGGCTGGGGCGTTACGCAAGCCAAAGGGCATTCGTTGGAACTCGAAATGTCCGTGTGGTGTCGAAAATGCGGTTTTCGCGGCGTCGGACGGAGACATCGGAATTTGGTGAAAACCACTGGCCAGATCAAACGTACTAAAGTACTTTGAGCTGCCCAGCTGGTCCAGAATTTCCGTAATACAGGGAAGAGGGTATGCGTCGGCTACCGATCTTTCGTTCAAAGCGCGGTAATCGATTACAACGCGCCACCTCTTGTTCCCTGAAGAATCTGGTTTTTTCGGAACCACCCAGAGCGGGGAATTATACGGTGATTTCGATGGTCTAATTATATCGTCGCTTAGAAGCTGTTCCATCTGTTTCTGGATTTCTTGTTTGTGAACCGGAGGGAATCTGTACTGTTTAACGTTCACGGGTTGGTCATTGACAGTTGGTATGCGGTGTGAAGTTACATTTGTGAAGCCTAATTTGTCGCCGGGTAAGTGGAAAAGATCTTGTGCGTTAGAAATTAATTCTAGGATGTCTGTTTTTTCTTCTTTGTTAAGGTGATCGAGGCGTAAGGCGGATATTATTTTGTTGAACCTACTCTCGGGTTGCGACGCACTCGACTCGCTTCGCGTTATCTCCGGTTTCGGGTTTCGTTTAAGTATATCGGCGTACGAAGTTTTGTTTAGGTTCCCAGCTCTGGGGTTCTTAGAAAAGGTTTTGTTTGTTATATTTTGGTGATTGATATTGACTCGATGGTTTGAATATTTGTTTGAAAAAAAAACGGTGGTTTTTAGAGGTTCGGCATTGGTGGATTTGGTATAATTGGATGCGGCGCTTGGTAATTTTTGATCTGGAAGAGTTTGTTGTTCGTTGGAATTTGAAAATAGAGGATACAGCGTAGGATTAGGATTTGGAATTAGACTGGATACGGGAAGTGGATCCACATGTACTTCGGGAATGGGAATCGTTACTTCGCTGTCGGTTGCATTTATTATGCGTGTTACAGCGTATCCTTTTTTGACGCGTACTATAGCGTTGCCGAAATAAACTCCTTCCGCGAGCTCAACTCTGGGGATTATACCCTCATCGACGCTCGAGTTAATTACGCGAACGCGTATACCTGAATTGGTTCGCGGAGGAAGTGTAATATGTTCTATTATATCCCTTGGGGACGCAAACGGTATACGATTGCCGTGCCAAAGGATAAATTTATTTTTAAACGAAATATCCGCGTCCGCGCAGAAGCCTGATCCTAAGATGCCGGCTGTTTTGATAGGAAAATCTGCGCTTACAATATTAAAAGGTATATCGCGTGAAAATATGGATAACGTAACCGTCCCTAAGGTGGCTACGGTGCCATCGGTAACCCCGGTGATTGTTAAACGTTCGGCGCGGTTTATTTGGAGATTTTTCCTAATCGCGTTTTCTTTTATTACATTTATTTCTGCCCCGGTGTCTATCATCATAACGACAGGCTTAATTAGCGATTTCGAATTAATGATGACCGTAGGGACACTCGTTTTTCCAGTTACATTAACTGCGGCTCGAAAATTTACATCTCCTCGATTTCTTCCGTTAGTGCGAGAACATGACGGTTCGATGCGGCCTCGCGTACCGTCTCGCGGCGGGTTGGGAGGCCGTTCGCGTTTCCCTGATACTGACGGTCGTTATTTTCGATGGCTCTTCTAGCTATCGCGTTATTGTATTGGCGTTTTCGGCACTCATCGATTGTGTGCCCTGGGAATTTGCAATACCTGCAAGTAATTTCGACGCGGTCGCGCGGTGCGTACTGACCGCGCGGAGGTCCCGTTATTTGCGGTCTTGTGTCCTGGACGCGGCGCGAGTCCCTCGGCGGTTCATCGCGAGGGTGAGAATTATATGGTCGAGGGTTGTTAATAGCTCTACAGTCACGCGTAGTATGATTCCTACTATTGCACTTATGACAAAAGGTTTCTACTCGGCGTTCGTTAGGGACGAATTCGCTACGCGAGCGCGGCGTGACTAATCTTTCTTTGTCGAGTTCGTACCTGCGATACAGTTCTTTTGCGTGTGCGAACGCGTCGTTGTATGTCTCGTATATTCGGGTATTCATAGATAAGCGGATTTCCGGGATAAGGCCGTCGCAAAAACACCTTAAAGTGAGCGAATCTATCCCCGAGCGCGAACTAATTATTTCGTCCGAATCATAACGTTCGCAGTCAATCGCTGCGTTCCTCAAATCTTTAATTCGGCCGATAAAGTCTAAAATATGTTCCCCGGGTCGCATAAAAGTGTTTGCCAACTCGCCACGGTAATGGTCGGTAGATTTCGTTGACCCGAAAGCCGACCGTAGAATTTCAGTTAATTGTCTAATCGAGGTACATGGTTCGTCCTCGACGGCCAGGTAGGCGCGGCCCCGAAGGCGGTTAATTATTAGCCGAGTAAGTGAAGGCTCCCCTTCTGGCGAAACTAAGTCCTTTGCTCGTTTACACGCCCGAATAAATTGGAGCAGTGGGATATTCTTTCCGTCGAATATTGGAACTGTCTCTAGAGCTTCTCGGAACGAAAGTTTGTCTGTTTGCGGCGTTAATGTTTCGGATATGGAGGTAGCAAACGGTTGTGTACGAGGTGTACCGACAGAAATTGTTTCAGCGTTACTTGAACGAGTTGCGCGAAGGGAATCTAATTCTTGCCGTAGTAATTCGATTTGGTTTGTAAGGTTCATAACTGTCTGATCCCTATCTCTATTCGCGGAAGTAGTAGCAATCGGGGTTGTAGGTGCGGCGGCGGCGCCGTTTGAAGCGAGCGGTTCATGGAAATCCAAAGTTCGGCGGTGTTCGGTTTCGATAGCGGAATCCTTTTGAGTTTGCAGTCGCGTGCGTTTTATTGGCGTGCGCGTAGCCATGGCTGTTCGCGTACCCTATCAGTCGAATTACAGCAGAGTATGCGCGACTATCCCACCGCTGTCACCAATTTTATGTCACGTCCGGCGAAATAACTTTTCGTATATCCGGAGACTTCACGACACTAGCCTATTTGTTCGAAATTCGGTCCGCGGAAACGCGTTACGACCGGGTTCGACTATTTCAGCTAACGCGACACGGACAAAACACTCGCGATTCGCAGATATTAGGAGTTGGAAGTATCACCTTTGCTGATTTCGTTCTCGATACGTTGGTAAAATTCTCGCCGTGGATCGTTGATTGGTATCGACGTAGGTGCTGGCCTGTTGATTGAGGTTGATAATTCAATGAGCTTCCAGCGAAGCGGGAAACTGCGACTCGGATGCGAAGCGGATTCGGTGGAGACTGTAGATATCGCAACAACCTCGGCTGCGGAAACAGGAGACTCGGCGTTGCTGGAGACTTCGGAGAGATGCTGCTGAACAGGTGCGTAGACAGGTTGCTGGTACACGGGGATCCGGGATACGTTACCCACGTATTCACGCACAAGTGAGCGAAGGAAATTCTTCCTACCCGCGCGTCGTGTTCTTCGCGAACCGGAATCACGCCCCATTCACCCAGAGTTTTCTGTACTAACAGACAATGCTCGGAAGGATAAGCGGCGGTCCGCTCTATCGCAACTCTGCAAAGCTGAGTTCTATACTCCTTCGAGGTGATACCCAGTTGTATGGAAGAGACACGTGGAAGAATTCGTCGTTACTGTTTGTATTAAGCGCGAGAAGTGGTATTTTGATTTAGTAGATATAGGAATTAGTAGATATGGTATTAAACTCAAAAACTAGATGTAGTAAAATAAATGGAATATATTCTAAGTTAAAATTATACAAAGTTGAAATTATTCTAAGTTAGAACTAAGGAAATAGAAATACTAGCGCGTAGCCTAGACCCCACATTGAGGCGGCTAATGGCTCGAGTATAAGAAATGGTACTGGAGGATTCGACTCCTCGGACTGGAATCTCGAAGTAGACTGACTCTCTGAAGTCGCGTCTCGGACCTCCTCGGTTCGCGAGGCGCTTCGGTCGCGGGCGCTCGTAGTGGGGAGCGCGTGGTCCAGCGAGTGGGGACTCGCGGCTCGTGGTGGGGCTAGCTGCGCGTGTCGTTGGCGCAGGCGCTTCTTAATATATAATCATATACCTACGGACTTAGAATTACGTGTGTGTTGTGGTGTGTTACAATATGTGTCATGAGTACTTAGATTTAGGATTATAATACATGTACATAGATGTAATATATGAGTTAAAAATAGTATACAGGGTCTGGCAATGTTGGTTCCCTAAACTGGAACAGTCCCCATTCCGGTGACGGGCTGCGACTTCTTCCCTCTGGACGGAGTCCTCGATGCGAGGGAGGCGGGGTTGCTCGTAGGTGCGAGCGAGACAGCGTTGCTCGTTGGTGCGAGCGAGAAAGAGGTGTTCCTACGTGCGTGTGAGCGCGTGCACCTGTGCGCGCGCGAACGCTGCTGGTTGCTGAATCTGCAGGCGTGTACGGCAGGTTGCCTGCGTGCAGGGGTTGATGCTGGAGGCGGTGAGGAGGCTGATGGGTGGCAGGCGCTACGCCTGACGTCACAATAGTATTCATTGCGAAGTGTTATGCATTCCTCGCCTACGATTCAAATGAATGTAAATACGACACTTCCTTGCTAGGAAATAGCGATTGCAGAAGTCTACGTATCGTAGCAATAGAGTTCAAATGCTTCTTAAAACGAGATATTGCATCTCATATCTATGTTTCCTGATAAGATATAATATTCATTGCGAAGTGTTATGCATTCCTCGTCTACGATTCAAATGAATGTAAATGCGACACTTCCTTGCAGGGAAATAGCGTTTGCAGATGTCTACGTATCGCAGCAATAGCTTTCTAATGCTTCTTAAAACGCGATATCGAATCTCATTTCTATGTTTCATGGTGAGATACAATATGATTTGCGAAGTGTCATGTATTCCTCGCCTACACTTCAAATGAATGTAAATGCGACACTTCCTTGCTAGGAAATAGCTTTTGCAGATGTCTACGTATCGAAGCAATAGAGTTCAAATGCTTCTTAAAACGAGATATTGCATCTCATATTTATGTTTCCTGATAAGATATAATATTCATTGCGACGTGTTATGCATTCCTCGTCTACGATTCAAGTGAATGTAAATGCGACATTTCCTTGCAAGGAAATAGCGTTTGCATAAGTCTACGTATCGTAGCAATAGAGTTCTAATGCTTCTTAAAACGCGATGTCGAACCTCATTTCTATGTTTCATGGTAAGATATAATATGATTTGCGTAGTGTTATGTATTCCTTGTCTACGATTCAAATGAATGTAAATGCGACACTTCCTTGCTAGGATATAGCGATTGCAGAAGTCTACGTATCGTAGCAATAGAGTTCTAATGCTTCTTAAAACGCGATATCGCATCTCATTTCTATGTTTCATGGCAAGATGTAATATTATTTGCGAAGTGTTATGTATTCCTCGCCTATACTTCAAATGAATGTAAATGCGAGACTTCTTTGCTAGGAAATGGCGTTTGCAGATGTCTACGTATCGAAGCAATAGAGTTCAAATGCCTCTTAAAACGAGATATTGCATCTCATATCTATGTTTCATGATACGATATAGTATTCATTGCGAAGTGTTATGCATTCCTCGCCTACGATTCAAATGAATGTAAATACGACACTTCCTTGCTAGGAAATAGCGATTGCAGAAGTCTACGTATGGTAGCAATAGAGTTCAAATGCTTCTTAAAACGAGATATTGCATCTCATATCTATGTTTCCTGATAAGATATAATATTCATTACGAAGTGTTATGCATTCCTCGTCTACGATTCAAATGAATGTAAATGCGACACTTCCTTGCAAGGAAATAGCGTTTGCAGATGTCTACGTATCGTAGCAATAGAGTTCCTATGATTCTTAAAACGCGATATCGCATCTCATTTCTATGTTTCATGGTAAGATATAATATGATTTGCGAAGTGTTATGTATTCCTCGTCTACACTTCAAATGAATGTAAATGCGACACTTCTTTGCAAGGAAATAGCGTTTGCAGATGTCAACGTATCGTAGCAATAGAGTTCTTATGATTCTTAAAACGCGATATCGCATCTCATTTCTATGTTTCATGGTAAGATATAATATGATTTGCGAAGTGTTATGTATTCCTCGTCTACACTTCAAATGAATGTAAATGCGACACTTCTTTGCAAGGAAATATCGTTTGCAGATGTCTACGTATCTTAGCAATAGAGTTCCTATGATTCTTAAAACGCGATATCGCATCTCATTTCTATGTTTCATGGTAAGATATAATATGATTTGCGAAGTATCATGTATTCCTCGTCTACACTTCAAATGAATGTAAATGCGACACTTCCTTGCTAGGAAATAGCGTCTGCAGATGTCTAGGTATCGTAGCAATAGAGTTCTAATGCTTCTTAAAACGCGATATCGCATCTCAATTCTATGTTTCATGGTAAGATATAATATGATTTGCGAAGTGTTATGTATTCCTCGTCTACACTTCAAATGAATATAAATGCGACACTTCCCTGCAAGGAAATAGCGACTGCAGATGTCTAGGTATCGTAGCAATAGAGTTCTTATGATTCTTAAAACGCGATGTCGCATCTCATTTCTATGTTTCATGGTAAGATATAATATGATTTGCGAAGTGTTATGTATTCCTCGTCTACACGTCAAATGAATGTAAATGCGACACTTCTTTGCAAGGAAATAGCGTTTGCAGATGTCTACGTATCGTAGCAATAGAGTTCCTATGATTCTTAAAACGCGATATCGCATCTCATTTCTATGGTTCATGGTAAGATATAATATGATTTGCGAAGTGTTATGTATTCCTCGTCTACACTTCAAATGAATGTAAATGCGACACTTCCTTGCAAGGAAATAGGGTTTGCAAATGTCTACCTATCGTAGCAGTAGTGTTCTAATGCTTCTTAGAACGCGATGTCGCATCTCATTTCTATGTTTCATGGTAAGATATAATATGATTTGCGAAGTGTTATGTATTCCTCGTCTACACTTCAAATGAATGTAAATGCGACACTTCCTTGCAAAGAAATAGCGTTTGCAGATGTCTACGTATCGAAGCAATAGAGTTCAAATGCTTCTTAAAACGAGATATTGCATCTCATATCTATGTTTCATGATAAGATATAATATTCATTGCGAAGTGTTATGCATTCCTCGCCTACGATTCAAATGAATGTAAATGCGACACTTCCTTGCTAGGAAATAGCGTTTGCAAATGTCTACCTATCGTAGCAATAGTGTTCTAATGCTTCTTAAAACGCGATATCGTATCTCATTTCTATGTTTCATGGTAAGATATAATATGATTTGCGAGGTGTTATGTATTCCTCGTCTACACATCAACTAAATGTAAATGCGCACTTCCTTGCAAGGAAATAGCGTTTGCAGATGGCAACGTATCGTAGCAATAGAGTTCTTATGATTCTTAAAACGCGATATCGCATCTCATTTCTATGTTTCATGGTAAGATATAATATGATTTGCGAAGTGTTATGTATTCCTCTTCTACACTTCAAATGAATGTAAATGCGACACTTCCTTGCTAGGAAATAGCGTTTGCAGATGTCTACCTATCGTAGGAGTAGAGTTCTAATGCCTCTTAAAACGCGATATCGCATCACATTTGCATGTTTCATGGTAAGATATAATATGATTTGCGAAGTGTTATGTATTCCTCTTCTACACTTCAAATGAATGTAAATGCGACACTTCCTTGCAAGGAAATAGCGTTTGCAGATGTCTACGTATCGTAGGGATAGAGTTCTAATGCTTCTTAAAACGAGATATCGCATCTCATTTCTATGTTTCATGATAAGATATAATATTCATTGCGAAGTGTTATGCATTCCTCGTCTACACTTCAAATGAATGTAAATGCCACACTTCCCTGCTAGGAAGTAGCGTCTGCAGATGACTAGGTATCGTAGCAATAAAGTTCTAATGCTTCTTAAAACGCGATATCGCATCTCATTCCTATGTTTCATGGTAAGATATAATATGATTTGCGAAGTGTCATGTATTCCCCGTCTACACTTCAAATGAATGTAAATGCCACACTTCCCTGCTAGGAAATAGCGTCTGCAGATGACTAGGTATCGTAGCAATAGAGTTCTAATGCTTCTTAAAGCGCGATATCGCATCTTATTTCTATGTTTCATGGTAAGATAGAATATGATTCGCGAAGTGTTATGTAGTCCTCGTCTACCCTTCAAATGAATGTAAATGCGACACTTCCTTGCTAGGAAATAGCGTTTGCAGATGTCTACGTATCGTAGCAGTAGAGTTCTTATGGTTCTTAAAACGCGATATCGCATCTCATTTCTGTGTTTCATGGTAATATATAATATGATTTGCGAAGTGTTATGTATTCCCCGTCTACGATTCAAATGAATGTAAATGCGACACTTCCTTGCTAGGAAATAGCGTTTGCAGATGTCTACGTATCGTAGCAATAGAGATCTTATGATTCTTAAAACGCGATATCGCATCACATTTCTATGTTTCATGGTAAGATATAATATGATTTGCGAAGTGTCATGTATTCCCCGTCTACACTTCAAATGAATGTAAATGCCACACTTCCCTGCTAGGAAATAGCGTCTGCAGATGACTAGGTATCGTAGCAATAGAGTTCTAATGCTTCTTAAAGCGCGATATCGCATCTCATTTCTATGTTTCATGGTAAGATAGAATATGATTCGCGAAGTGTTATGTAGTCCTCGTCTACACTTCGAATGAATGTAAATGCGACACTTCCTTGCTAGGAAATAGCGTTTGCAGATGTCTACCTATCGTAGCAATAGAGTTCTAATGCTTCTTAAAACGCGATATCGCATCTCATTTCTATGTTTCATGGTAAGATATAGTATGATTGGAGAAGTGTTACGTATTCCTCGTCTACACTTCAAATGAATGTAAATGCGACACTTCCCTGCAAGGAAATAGCGTTTGCAAATGTCTACCTATCTTAGCAATAGTGTTCTAATACTTCTTAAAACGCGATATCGCATCTCATTTCTATGTTCCACGGTAAGATATAATATGATTTGCGAAGTGTTATGTATTCCTCGTCTACACTTCAAATGAATGTAAATGCGACACTTCCCTGCAAGGAAATAGCGTTTGCAAATGTCTACCTATCTTAGCAATAGTGTTCTAATACTTCTTAAAACGCGATATCGCATCTCATTTCTATGTTCCACGGTAAGATATAATATGATTTGCGAAGTGTTATGTATTCCTCGTCTACACTTCAAATGAATGTAAATACGACTCTTCCTTGCAAGGAAATAGCGTTTGCAGATGTCTACGTATCGAAGCAATAGAGTTCAAATGCTTCTTAAGACGCGATATCGCATCTCATTTCTATGTTTCATGGTAAGATATAATATGATTTGCGAAGTGTTATGTATTCCTCGTCTACACTTCAAATGAATGTAAATGCGACACTTCCTTGCTAGGAAATAGCGTTTGCAGATGTCTACCTATCGTAGCAATAGAGTTCTAATGCTTCTTAAAACGCGATATCGCATCTCATTTCCATGTTCCATGGTAAGATATAATATGAATTGCGAAGTGTTACGTATTCCTCTTCTACACTTCATATGAATGTAAATGCGAAACTTCCTTGCTAGGAAATAGCGATGCAGATGTCTACCTATCGTAGCAATAGAGTTCTAATGCTTCTTAAAACGCGATATCGCATCTCATTTCCATGTTTCATGGTAAGATATAATATGATTTTCGAAGTGTTATGTATTACTCGTCTACAACACAAATGAATGTAAATGCGACACTTCCTTGCAAGGAAATAGCGTTTGCAGATGTCTACGTATCGTAGCAATAGTGTTCTAATGCTTCTTAAAACGCGATATCGCATCTCATTTCTATGTTTCATGGTAAGATATAATATGATTTGCGACGTGTCATGTAATCTTCGTCTACACTTCAAATGAATGTAAATGCGACTCTTCCTTGCAAGGAAATAGCGTTTGCATATGTCTACATATCGTAGCAATAGAGTTCTTATAATTCATAAAACGCGATATCGCATCTCATTTATATGTTTCATGGTAAGGTATAATATGATTTGCGAAGTGTTATGTATTCCTCGTCTACACTTCAAATGAATGTAAATGCGACACTTCCTTGCAAGGAAATAGCGTTTGGAGATGTCTACGTATCGTAGCAATAGAGTTCTTATGATTCTTAAAACGCGATATCGCATCTCATTTCTGTGTTTCATGGTAAGATATAATATGATTTGCGAAGTGTTATGTATTCCTCGTCCACACTTCAAATGAATGTGAATGCGGCACTTCCTCGCTACGATATAGCGTTTGCAGATATCTACGTATCGTAGCAATAGATTTCTAATGCTTCTTAAAACGCGAAATCGCATCACATTTCTATGTTTCATGGTAAGATATAATAAGATTTGCGAAGTGTCATGTATTCCCCGTCTGCACTTCAAATGAATGTAAATGCCACACTTCCCTCCTAGGAAATAGCGTCTGCAGATGACTAGGGATCGTAGCAATAGAGTTCTAATGCTTCTTAAAGCGCGATATCGCATCTCATTTCTATGTTTCATGGTAAGATAAAATATGATTTGCGAAGTGTCATGTATTGTTCGTCTACACATCAAATGAATGTAAATGCGACTCTTCCTTGCAAGGAAATAGCGTTTGCAGATGTCTACGTATCGTAGCAATAGAGTTCCAATGCTTCTTAAAACGCGATATCGCACCTCATTTCTGTGTTTCATGGTAAGATATAATATGATTGGGGAAGTTTTATGTATTACTCGTCTACACTTCAAATGAATGTAAATGCGACACTTCCTTGCAAGGAAATAGCGTTTGCAGATGTCTACGTATCACAGCAATAGAGTTCTTGTGATTCTTAGAACGCGATATCGCATCTCATTTCTATGTTTCATGGTAAGATATAATATGATATGCGAAGTGTTATGTATTCCTCGTCTACACTTCAAATGAATGTGAATTCGACTCTTCCTCGCTAGGAAATGGCGTTTGCAGATGTCTACGTATCGTAGCAATAGATTTCTAATGCTTCTTAAAATGCGATATCGCAACTCATTTCTATGTTTCATGGTAAGATATAATATGATTTGCGAAGTGTCATGTATTCCACGACTACACTTCAAATGAATGTAAATGCGACACTACCTTGCTAGGAAATAGCGTCTGCAGATGTATAGGTATCTTAGCAATAGAGTTCTAATGCTTCTTAAAACGCGATATCGCATCTCATTTCTATGTTTCATGGTAAGATATAATATGATTTGCGAAGTGTCATGTATTCTTCGGCTACACTTCAAATGAATGTAAATGCGACTCTTCCTTGCAAGGAAATAGCGTTTGCAGATGTCTACGTATCGTAGGGATAGAGTTCTAATGCTTCTTAAAACGACATATCGCACCTCATTTCTATGTTTCATGATAAGATATAATATTCATTGCGAAGTGTTATGCATTCCTCGTCTACGATTCAAATGGATGAAAATGCGACACTTCCTTGCTATGAAATAGCGTTTGCAGATGTCTACGTATCGAAGCAATAATGTTCAAATGCCTCTTAAAACAAGATATCGCAACTCATTTCTATGTTTCATGGTAAGATGTAATATTCATTGCGAAGTGTTATGTATTCCTCGCCTACACTTCAAATGAATGTAAATGCGACACTTCCTTGCTAGGAAATAGCGTTTGCAGATGTCTACGTATCACAGCAATAGAGTTCTTGTGATTCTTAGAACGCGATATCGCATCTCATTTCTATGTTTCATTGTAAGGTATAATATGATATGCGAAGTGTTATGTATTCCTCGTCTACACTTCAAATGAATGTGAATGCTACTCTTCCTCGCTAGGAAATGGCGTTTGCAGATGTCTACGTATCGTAGCAATAGATTTCTAATGCTTCTTAAAACGCTATATCGCATCTCATTTCTATGTTTCATGGTAAGATATAATATGATTTGCGAAGAGTCATGTATTCCACGACTACACTTCAAATAAATGTAAATGCGACACTACCTTGCTAGGAAATAGCGTCTGCAGATGTATAGGTATACTAGCAATAGAGTTCTAATGCTTCTTAGAACGCGATATCGCATCTCGTTTCTATGTTTCATGGTAAGATATAATATGATTTGCGAAGTGTTATGTATTCCTCGCCTACACTTCAAATGAATGTAAGTGCGACACTTCCTTGCAAGGAAGTAGCGTTTGCAAATGTCTACCTATCGTAGCAATAGTGTTCTCATGCTTCTTAAAACGCGATATCGCATCTCATTTCTATGTTTCATGGTAAGATATAATATGATTTGCGAAGTGTAATGTATTCTTCGTCCACACTTCAAATGAATGTAAATGCGACACTTCCTTGCAAGGAAATGGCGTTTGCAGATGTCTACGTATCGTAGCAATAGAGTTCTAATGCTTCTTAAAACGCGATATCGCATCTCATTTCCATGCTTCATGGTAAGATATAATATGATTTGCGATGTGTTATGTATTGCTCTTCTACACTTCAAACGAATGTAAATGCGACACTTCCTTGCAAGGAAATAGCGTTTGCAGATGTCTACGTAGCGTAGGGATAGAGTTCTAATGCTTCTTAAAACGACAAATCGCACCTCATTTCTATGTTTCATGATAAGATATAATATTCATTGCGAAGTGTTATGCATTCCTCGTCTACACTTCAAATGAATGTAAATGCGACACTTCCTTGCTAGGAAATAGCGTTTGCAGATGTCTACCTATCGTAGCAATAGAGTTCTAATGCTTCTTAAAACGCGATATCGCATCTCATTTCCATGTTTCATGGTAAGATATAATATTCATTGCGAAGTGTTATGCATTCCTCGTCTACACTTCAAATGAATGTAAATGCCACACTTCCCTGCTAGGAAGTAGCGTCTGCAGATGACTAGGTATCGTAGGGATAGAGTTCTAATGCTTCTTAAAACGAGATATCGCATCTCATTTCTATGTTTCATGATAAGATATAATATTCATTGCGAAGTGTTATGCATTCCTCGTCTACACTTCAAATGAATGTAAATGCGACACTTCCTTGCTAGGAAATAGCGTTTGCAGATGTCTACCTATCGTAGCAATAGAGTTCTTATGATTCTTAAAACGCGATATCGCATCACATTTCTATGTTTCATGGTAAGATAGAATATGATTCGCGAGGTGTTATGTAGTCCTCGTCTACACTTCAAATGAATGTAAATGCGACACTTCCTTGCTAGGAAATAGCGTTTGCAGATGTCTACCTATCGTAGCAATAGAGTTCTAATGCTTCTTAAAACGCGATATCGCATCTCATTTCTATGTTTCATGGTAAGATATAATATGATTGGAGAAGTGTTATGTATTCCTCGTCTACACTTCAAATGAATGTAAGTGCGACACTTCCTTGCAAGGAAATAGCGTTTGCAAATGTCTACCTATCTTAGCAATGGTGTTCTAATACTTCTTAAAACGCGATATCGCATCTCATTTCTATGTTTCACGGTAAGATATAATATGATTTGCGATGTGTTATGTATTCCTCGTCTACACTTCAAATGAATGTAATTGCGACTCTTCCTTGCAAGGAAATAGCGTTTGCAGATGTCTACGTATCGAAGCAATAGAGTTCAAATGCTTCTTAAGACGCGATATCGCATCTCATTTCTATGTTTCATGGTAAGATATAATATGATTTGCGAAGTGTTACGTATTCCTCTTCTACACTTCAAATGAATGTAAATGCGAAACTTCCTTGCTAGGAAATAGCGATGCAGATGTCCACCTATCGTAGCAATAGAGTTCTAATGCTTCCTAAAACGCGATATCGCATCTCATTTCCATGTTTCATGGTAAGATATAATATGATTTTCGAAGTGTTATGTATTACTCGTCTACACTTCAAATGAATGTAAATGCGACACTTCCTTGCTAGGAAATAGCGTTTGCAGATGTCTACGTATCGTAGCAATAGAGTTCTTATGATTCTTAAAAAGCGATATCGCATCTCATTTCTATGTTTCATGATAAGATATAATATGGTTTGCGAAGTGTTATGTATCCTCGTCTACACTTCAAATGAATGTAAATGCGACACTTCTTGCAAGGAAATAGCGTTTGCAGATGTCTACGTATCACAGCAATAGAGTTCTTATGATTCTTAAAACGCGATATCGCATCTCATTTCTATGTTTCATGGTAAGATATAATATTCATTGCGAAGTGTTATGTATTCCTCGTCTACGATTCAAATGAATGTAAATGCGACACTTCCTTGCTAGGAAATAGCGTTTGCAGATGTCTACCTATCGTAGCAATAGAGTTCTAATGCTTCTTAAAACGCGATATCGCATCTCATTTCCATGTTTCATGGTAAGATATAATATGATTTGCGAAGTGTTATGTATTCCTCTTCTACACTTCAAATGAATGTAAATGCGACTCTTCCTTGCTAGGAAATAGCGTTTGCAGATGTCTACGTATCGTAGCAATAGAGATCTTATGATTCTTTAAACGCGATATCGCATCACATTTCTATGTTTCATGGTAAGATATAATATGATTTGCGAAGTGTCATGTATTCCCCGTCTACACTTCAAATGAATGTAAATGCCACACTTCCCTGCTAGGAAATAGCGTCTGCAGATGACTAGGTATCGTAGCAATAGAGTTCTAATGCTTCTTAAAGCGCGATATCGCATCTTATTTCTATGTTTCATGGTAAGATAGAATATGATTCGCGAAGTGTTATGTAGTCCTCGTCTACACTTCAAATGAATGTAAATGCGACACTTCCTTGCTAGGAAATAGCGTTTGCAGATGTCTACGTATCGTAGCAATAGAGTTCTTATGATTCTTAAAAAGCGATATCGCATCTCATTTCTATGTTTCATGGTAAGATATAATATGATATGCGAAGTGTTATGTATTCCTCGTCTACACTTCAAATGAATGTAAATGCGACACTTCCTTGCAAGGAAATAGCGTTTGGAGATGTCTACGTATCGTAGCAATAGAGTTCTTATGATTCTTAAAACGCGATATCGCATCTCATTTCTGTGTTTCATGGTAAGATATAATATGATTTGCGAAGTGTTATGTATTCCTCGTCCACACTTCAAATGAATGTAAATGCGACACTTCCTTGCTAGGAAATAGCGTTTACAGATGTCTACCTATCGTAGCAATAGAGTTCTAATGCTTCTTAAAACGCGATATCGCATCTCATTTCCATGTTTCATGGTAAGATATAATATGATTTGCGAAGTGTTATGTATTCCTCTTCTACACTTCAAATGAATGTAAATGCGACACTTCCTTGCTAGGAAATAGCGTTTGCAGATGTCTACCTATCGTAGCAGTAGAGTTCTAATGCCTCTTAAAACGCGATATCGCATCACATTTGCATGTTTCATGGTAAGATATAATATGATTTGCGAAGTGTTATGTATTCCTCTTCTACACTTCAAATGAATGTAAATGCGACACTTCCTTGCAAGGAAATAGCGTTTGCAGATGTCTACGTATCGTAGGGATAGAGTTCTAATGCTTCTTAAAACGAGATATCGCATCTCATTTCTATGTTTCATGATAAGATATAATATTCATTGCGAAGTGTTATGCATTCCTCGTCTACACTTCAAATGAATGTAAATGCCACACTTCCCTGCTAGGAAGTAGCGTCTGCAGATGACTAGGTATCGTAGCAATAAAGTTCTAATGCTTCTTAAAACGCGATATCGCATCTCATTCCTATGTTTCATGGTAAGATATAATATGATTTGCGAAGTGTCATGTATTCCCCGTCTACACTTCAAATGAATGTAAATGCCACACTTCCCTGCTAGGAAATAGCGTCTGCAGATGACTAGGTATCGTAGCAATAGAGTTCTAATGCTTCTTAAAGCGCGATATCGCATCTTATTTCTATGTTTCATGGTAAGATAGAATATGATTCGCGAAGTGTTATGTAGTCCTCGTCTACACTTCAAATGAATGTAAATGCGACACTTCCTTGCTAGGAAATAGCGTTTGCAGATGTCTACGTATCGTAGCAATAGAGTTCTTATGGTTCTTAAAACGCGATATCGCATCTCATTTCTGTGTTTCATGGTAATATATAATATGATTTGCGAAGTGTTATGTATTCCTCGTCTACGATTCAAATGAATGTAAATGCGACACTTCGTTGCTAGGAAATAGCGTTTGCAGATGTCTACGTATCGTAGCAATAGAGATCTTATGATTCTTAAAACGCGATATCGCATCACATTTCTATGTTTCATGGTAAGATATAATATGATTTGCGAAGTGTCATGTATTCCCCGTCTACACTTCAAATGAATGTAAATGCCACACTTCCCTGCTAGGAAATAGCGTCTGCAGATGACTAGGTATCGTAGCAATAGAGTTCTAATGCTTCTTAAAGCGCGATATCGCATCTTATTTCTATGTTTCATGGTAAGATAGAATATGATTCGCGAAGTGTTATGTAGTCCTCGTCTACACTTCAAATGAATGTAAATGCGACACTTCCCTGCAAGGAAATAGCGTTTGCAAATGTCTACCTATCTTAGCAATAGTGTTCTAATACTTCTTAAAACGCGATATCGCATCTCATTTCTATGTTCCACGGTAAGATATAATATGATTTGCGAAGTGTTATGTATTCCTCGTCTACACTTCAAATGAATGTAAATGCGACACTTCCCTGCAAGGAAATAGCGTTTGCAAATGTCTACCTATCTTAGCAATAGTGTTCTAATACTTCTTAAAACGCGATATCGCATCTCATTTCTATGTTCCACGGTAAGATATAATATGATTTGCGAAGTGTTATGTATTCCTCGTCTACACTTCAAATGAATGTAAATACGACTCTTCCTTGCAAGGAAATAGCGTTTGCAGATGTCTACGTATCGAAGCAATAGAGTTCAAATGCTTCTTAAGACGCGATATCGCATCTCATTTCTATGTTTCATGGTAAGATATAATATGATTTGCGAAGTGTTATGTATTCCTCGTCTACACTTCAAATGAATGTAAATGCGACACTTCCTTGCTAGGAAATAGCGTTTGCAGATGTCTACCTATCGTAGCAATAGAGTTCTAATGCTTCTTAAAACGCGATATCGCATCTCATTTCCATGTTCCATGGTAAGATATAATATGAATTGCGAAGTGTTACGTATTCCTCTTCTACACTTCAAATGAATGTAAATGCGAAACTTCCTTGCTAGGAAATAGCGATGCAGATGTCTACCTATCGTAGCAATAGAGTTCTAATGCTTCTTAAAACGCGATATCGCATCTCATTTCCATGTTTCATGGTAAGATATAATATGATTTTCGAAGTGTTATGTATTACTCGTCTACAACACAAATGAATGTAAATGCGACACTTCCTTGCAAGGAAATAGCGTTTGCAGATGTCTACGTATCGTAGCAATAGTGTTCTAATGCTTCTTAAAACGCGATATCGCATCTCATTTCTATGTTTCATGGTAAGATATAATATGATTTGCGACGTGTCATGTAATCTTCGTCTACACTTCAAATGAATGTAAATGCCACACTTCCCTGCTAGGAAATAGCGTCTGCAGATGACTAGGTATCGTAGCAATAGAGTTCTAATGCTTCTTAAAGCGCGATATCGCATCTTATTTCTATGTTTCATGGTAAGATAGAATATGATTCGCGAAGTGTTATGTAGTCCTCGTCTACACTTCAAATGAATGTAAATGCGACACTTCCTTGCTAGGAAATAGCGTTTGCAGATGTCTACGTATCGTAGCAATAGAGTTCTTATGATTCTTAAAAAGCGATATCGCATCTCATTTCTATGTTTCATGGTAAGATATAATATGATTTGCGAAGTGTTATGTATTCCTCGTCTACACTTCAAATGAATGTAAATGCGACACTTCCTTGCAAGGAAATAGCGTTTGGAGATGTCTACGTATCGTAGCAATAGAGTTCTTATGATTCTTAAAACGCGATATCGCATCTCATTTCTGTGTTTCATGGTAAGATATAATATGATTTGCGAAGTGTTATGTATTCCTCGTCCACACTTCAAATGAATGTAAATGCGACACTTCCTTGCTAGGAAATAGCGTTTACAGATGTCTACCTATCGTAGCAATAGAGTTCTAATGCTTCTTAAAACGCGATATCGCATCTCATTTCCATGTTTCATGGTAAGACATAATATGATTTGCGAAGTGTTATGTATTCCTCTTCTACACTTCAAATGAATGTAAATGCGACACTTCCTTGCTAGGAAATAGCGTTTGCAGATGTCTACCTATCGTAGCAGTAGAGTTCTAATGCCTCTTAAAACGCGATATCGCATCACATTTGCATGTTTCATGGTAAGATATAATATGATTTGCGAAGTGTTATGTATTCCTCTTCTACACTTCAAATGAATGTAAATGCGACACTTCCTTGCAAGGAAATAGCGTTTGCAGATGTCTACGTATCGTAGGGATAGAGTTCTAATGCTTCTTAAAACGAGATATCGCATCTCATTTCTATGTTTCATGATAAGATATAATATTCAATTGCGAAGTGTTATGCATTCCTCGTCTACACTTCAAATGAATGTAAATGCCACACTTCCCTGCTAGGAAGTAGCGTCTGCAGATGACTAGGTATCGTAGCAATAAAGTTCTAATGCTTCTTAAAACGCGATATCGCATCTCATTCCTATGTTTCATGGTAAGATATAATATGATTTGCGAAGTGTCATGTATTCCCCGTCTACACTTCAAATGAATGTAAATGCCACACTTCCCTGCTAGGAAATAGCGTCTGCAGATGACTAGGTATCGTAGCAATAGAGTTCTAATGCTTCTTAAAGCGCGATATCGCATCTTATTTCTATGTTTCATGGTAAGATAGAATATGATTCGCGAAGTGTTATGTAGTCCTCGTCTACACTTCAAATGAATGTAAATGCGACACTTCCTTGCAAGGAAATAGCGTTTGCAGATGTCTACGTATCGTAGCAATAGTGTTCTAATGCTTCTTAAAACGCGATATCGCATCTCATTTCTATGTTTCATGGTAAGATATAATATGATTTGCGACGTGTCATGTAATCTTCGTCTACACTTCAAATGAATGTAAATGCCACACTTCCCTGCTAGGAAATAGCGTCTGCAGATGACTAGGTATCGTAGCAATAGAGCTCTAATGCTTCTTAAAGCGCGATATCGCATCTTATTTCTATGTTTCATGGTAAGATAGAATATGATTCGCGAAGTGTTATGTAGTCCTCGTCTACACTTCAAATGAATGTAAATGCGACACTTCCTTGCTAGGAAATAGCGTTTGCAGATGTCTACGTATCGTAGCAATAGAGTTCTTATGATTCTTAAAAAGCGATATCGCATCTCATTTCTATGTTTCATGGTAAGATATAATATGATTTGCGAAGTGTTATGTATTCCTCGTCTACACTTCAAATGAATGTAAATGCGACACTTCCTTGCAAGGAAATAGCGTTTGGAGATGTCTACGTATCGTAGCAATAGAGTTCTTATGATTCTTAAAACGCGATATCGCATCTCATTTCTGTGTTTCATGGTAAGATATAATATGATTTGCGAAGTGTTATGTATTCCTCGTCCACACTTCAAATGAATGTAAATGCGACACTTCCTTGCTAGGAAATAGCGTTTACAGATGTCTACCTATCGTAGCAATAGAGTTCTAATGCTTCTTAAAACGCGATATCGCATCTCATTTCCATGTTTCATGGTAAGACATAATATGATTTGCGAAGTGTTATGTATTCCTCTTCTACACTTCAAATGAATGTAAATGCGACACTTCCTTGCTAGGAAATAGCGTTTGCAGATGTCTACCTATCGTAGCAGTAGAGTTCTAATGCCTCTTAAAACGCGATATCGCATCACATTTGCATGTTTCATGGTACGATATAATATGATTTGCGAAGTGTTATGTATTCCTCTTCTACACTTCAAATGAATGTAAATGCGACACTTCCTTGCAAGGAAATAGCGTTTGCAGATGTCTACGTATCGTAGGGATAGAGTTCTAATGCTTCTTAAAACGAGATATCGCATCTCATTTCTATGTTTCATGATAAGATATAATATTCAATTGCGAAGTGTTATGCATTCCTCGTCTACACTTCAAATGAATGTAAATGCCACACTTCCCTGCTAGGAAGTAGCGTCTGCAGATGACTAGGTATCGTAGCAATAAAGTTCTAATGCTTCTTAAAACGCGATATCGCATCTCATTCCTATGTTTCATGGTAAGATATAATATGATTTGCGAAGTGTCATGTATTCCCCGTCTACACTTCAAATGAATGTAAATGCCACACTTCCCTGCTAGGAAATAGCGTCTGCAGATGACTAGGTATCGTAGCAATAGAGTTCTAATGCTTCTTAAAGCGCGATATCGCATCTTATTTCTATGTTTCATGGTAAGATAGAATATGATTCGCGAAGTGTTATGTAGTCCTCGTCTACACTTCAAATGAATGTAAATGCGACACTTCCTTGCTAGGAAATAGCGTTTGCAGATGTCTACGTATCGTAGCAATAGAGTTCTTATGGTTCTTAAAACGCGATATCGCATCTCATTTCTGTGTTTCATGGTAATATATAATATGATTTGCGAAGTGTTATGTATTCCTCGTCTACGATTCAAATGAATGTAAATGCGACACTTCCTTGCTAGGAAATAGCGTTTGCAGATGTCTACGTATCGTAGCAATAGAGATCTTATGATTCTTAAAACGCGATATCGCATCACATTTCTATGTTTCATGGTAAGATATAATATGATTTGCGAAGTGTCATGTATTCCCCGTCTACACTTCAAATGAATGTAAATGCCACACTTCCCTGCTAGGAAATAGCGTCTGCAGATGACTAGGTATCGTAGCAATAGAGTTCTAATGCTTCTTAAAGCGCGATATCGCATCTTATTTCTATGTTTCATGGTAAGATAGAATATGATTCGCGAAGTGTTATGTAGTCCTCGTCTACACTTCAAATGAATGTAAATGCGACACTTCCTTGCTAGGAAATAGCGTTTGCAGATGTCTACCTATCGTAGCAATAGAGTTCTAATGCTTCTTAAAACGCGATATCGCATCTCATTTCTATGTTTCATGGTAAGATATAATATGATTGGAGAAGTGTTACGTATTCCTCGTCTACACTTCAAATGAATGTAAATGCGACACTTCCCTGCAAGGAAATAGCGTTTGCAAATGTCTACCTATCTTAGCAATAGTGTTCTAATACTTCTTAAAACGCGATATCGCATCTCATTTCTATGTTCCACGGTAAGATATAATATGATTTGCGAAGTGTTATGTATTCCTCGTCTACACTTCAAATGAATGTAAATGCGACACTTCCCTGCAAGGAAATAGCGTTTGCAAATGTCTGCCTATCTTAGCAATAGTGTTCTAATACTTCTTAAAACGCGATATCGCATCTCATTTCTATGTTCCACGGTAAGATATAATATGATTTGCGAAGTGTTATGTATTCCTCGTCTACACTTCAAATGAATGTAAATACGACTCTTCCTTGCAAGGAAATAGCGTTTGCAGATGTCTACGTATCGAAGCAATAGAGTTCAAATGCTTCTTAAGACGCTATATCGCATCTCATTTCTATGTTTCATGGTAAGATATAATATGATTTGCGAAGTGTTATGTATTCCTCGTCTACACTTCAAATGAATGTAAATGCGACACTTCCTTGCTAGGAAATAGCGTTTGCAGATGTCTACCTATCGTAGCAATAGAGTTCTAATGCTTCTTAAAACGCGATATCGCATCTCATTTCCATGTTCCATGGTAAGATATAATATGAATTGCGAAGTGTTACGTATTCCTCTTCTACACTTCAAATGAATGTAAATGCGAAACTTCCTTGCTAGGAAATAGCGATGCAGATGTCTACCTATCGTAGCAATAGAGTTCTAATGCTTCTTAAAACGCGATATCGCATCTCATTTCCATGTTTCATGGTAAGATATAATATGATTTTCGAAGTGTTATGTATTACTCGTCTACAACACAAATGAATGTAAATGCGACACTTCCTTGCAAGGAAATAGCGTTTGCAGATGTCTACGTATCGTAGCAATAGTGTTCTAATGCTTCTTAAAACGCGATATCGCATCTCATTTCTATGTTTCATGGTAAGATATAATATGATTTGCGACGTGTCATGTAATCTTCGTCTACACTTCAAATGAATGTAAATGCGACTCTTCCTTGCAAGGAAATAGCGTTTGCATATGTCTACATATCGTAGCAATAGAGTTCTTATAATTCATAAAACGCGATATCGCATCTCATTTATATGTTTCATGGTAAGGTATAATATGATTTGCGAAGTGTTATGTATTCCTCGTCTACACTTCAAATGAATGTAAATGCGACACTTCCTTGCAAGGAAATAGCGTTTGGAGATGTCTACGTATCGTAGCAATAGAGTTCTTATGATTCTTAAAACGCGATATCGCATCTCATTTCTGTGTTTCATGGTAAGATATAATATGATTTGCGAAGTGTTATGTATTCCTCGTCCACACTTCAAATGAATGTGAATGCGGCACTTCCTCGCTACGATATAGCGTTTGCAGATATCTACGTATCGTAGCAATAGATTTCCAATGCTTCTGAAAACGCGAAATCGCATCACATTTCTATGTTTCATGGTAAGATATAATAAGATTTGCGAAGTGTCATGTATTCCCCGTCTGCACTTCAAATGAATGTAAATGCCACACTTCCCTCCTAGGAAATAGCGTCTGCAGATGACTAGGGATCGCAGCAATAGAGTTCTAATGCTTCTTAAAGCGCGATATCGCATCTCATTTCTATGTTTCATGGTAAGATAAAATATGATTTGCGAAGTGTCATGTATTGTTCGTCTACACATCAAATGAATGTAAATGCGACTCTTCCTTGCAAGGAAATAGCGTTTGCAGATGTCTACGTATCGTAGCAATAGAGTTCCAATGCTTCTTAAAACGTGATATCGCACCTCATTTCTGTGTTTCATGGTAAGATATAATATGATTGGGGAAGTGTTATGTATTACTCGTCTACACTTCAAATGAATGTAAATGCGACACTTCCTTGCAAGGAAATAGCGTTTGCAGATGTCTACGTATCACAGCAATAGAGTTCTTGTGATTCTTAGAACGCGATATCGCATCTCATTTCTATGTTTCATGGTAAGATATAATATGATATGCGAAGTGTTATGTATTCCTCGTCTACACTTCAAATGAATGTGAATTCGACTCTTCCTCGCTAGGAAATGGCGTTTGCAGATGTCTACGTATCGTAGCAATAGATTTCTAATGCTTCTTAAAATGCGATATCGCAACTCATTTCTATGTTTCATGGTAAGATATAATATGATTTGCGAAGTGTCATGTATTCCTCGACTACACTTCAAATGAATGTAAATGCGACACTACCTTGCTAGGAAATAGCGTCTGCAGATGTATAGGTATCTTAGCAATAGAGTTCTAATGCTTCTTAAAACGCGATATCGCATCTCATTTCTATGTTTCATGGTAAGATATAATATGATTTGCGAAGTGTCATGTATTCTTCGGCTACACTTCAAATGAATGTAAATGCGACTCTTCCTTGCAAGGAAATAGCGTTTGCAGATGTCTACGTATCGTAGGGATAGAGTTCTAATGCTTCTTAAAACGACATATCGCACCTCATTTCTATGTTTCATGATAAGATATAATATTCATTGCGAAGTGTTATGCATTCCTCGTCTACGATTCAAATGGATGAAAATGCGACACTTCCTTGCTAGGAAATAGCGTTTGCAGATGTCTACGTATCGAAGCAATAATGTTCAAATGCCTCTTAAAACAAGATATCGCAACTCATTTCTATGTTTCATGATAAGATGTAATATTCATTGCGAAGTGTTATGTATTCCTCGCCTACACTTCAAATGAATGTAAATGCGACACTTCCTTGCTAGGAAATAGCGTTTGCAGATGTCTACGTATTGAAGCAATAGAGTTCAAATGCTTCTTAAAACGAGATATTGCATCTCATATCTATGTTTCATGATAAGATATAATATTCATTGCGAAGTGTTATGCATTTCTCGTCTGCGATTCAAATGAATGTAAATGCGACACTTCCTTGCAAGGAAATAGCGTTTGCAGATGTCTACGTA
Source organism: Xylocopa sonorina (assembly GCF_050948175.1). Taxonomy (NCBI): domain Eukaryota; kingdom Metazoa; phylum Arthropoda; class Insecta; order Hymenoptera; family Apidae; genus Xylocopa; species Xylocopa sonorina. The sequence continues at coordinate 182,710 of NW_027490280.1, read as the reverse complement.
TCACAGCAATAGAGTTCTTGTGATCCTTAGAACGCGATATCGCATCTCATTTCTATGTTTCATTGTAAGGTATAATATGATATGCGAAGTGTTATGTATTCCTCGTCTACACTTCAAATGAATGTGAATGCGACTCTTCCTCGCTAGGAAATGGCGTTTGCAGATGTCTACGTATCGTAGCAATAGGTTTCTAATGCTTCTTAAAACGCTATATCGCATCTCATTTCTATGTTTCATGGTAAGATATAATATGATTTGCGAAGAGTCATGTATTCCACGACTACACTTCAAATAAATGTAAATGCGACACTACCTTGCTAGGAAATAGCGTCTGCAGATGTATAGGTATACTAGCAATAGAGTTCTAATGCTTCTTAGAACGCGATATCGCATCTCGTTTCTATGTTTCATGGTAAGATATAATATGATTTGCGAAGTGTTATGTATTCCTCGCCTACACTTCAAATGAATGTAAGTGCGACACTTCCTTGCAAGGAAGTAGCGTTTGCAAATGTCTACCTATCGTAGCAATAGTGTTCTCATGCTTCTTAAAACGCGATATCGCATCTCATTTCTATGTTTCATGGTAAGATATAATATGATTTGCGAAGTGTAATGTATTCTTCGTCCACACTTCAAATGAATGTAAATGCGACACTTCCTTGCAAGGAAATAGCGTTTGCAGATGTCTACGTATCGTAGCAATAGAGTTCTAATGCTTCTTAAAACGCGATATCGCATCTCATTTCCATGCTTCATGGTAAGATATAATATGATTTGCGATGTGTTATGTATTGCTCTTCTACACTTCAAATGAATGTAAATGCGACACTTCCTTGCAAGGAAATAGCGTTTGCAGATGTCTACGTAGCGTAGGGATAGAGTTCTAATGCTTCTTAAAACGACAAATCGCACCTCATTTCTATGTTTCATGATAAGATATAATATTCATTGCGAAGTGTTATGCATTCCTCGTCTACACTTCAAATGAATGTAAATGCGACACTTCCTTGCTAGGAAATAGCGTTTGCAGATGTCTACCTATCGTAGCAATAGAGTTCTAATGCTTCTTAAAACGCGATATCGCATCTCATTTCAATGTTTCATGGTAAGATATAATATTCATTGCGAAGTGTTATGCATTCCTCGTCTACACTTCAAATGAATGTAAATGCCACACTTCCCTGCTAGGAAGTAGCGTCTGCAGATGACTAGGTATCGTAGGGATAGAGTTCTAATGCTTCTTAAAACGAGATATCGCATCTCATTTCTATGTTTCATGATAAGATATAATATTCATTGCGAAGTGTTATGCATTCCTCGTCTACACTTCAAATGAATGTAAATGCGACACTTCCTTGCTAGGAAATAGCGTTTGCAGATGTCTACCTATCGTAGCAATAGAGTTCTTATGATTCTTAAAACGCGATATCGCATCACATTTCTATGTTTCATGGTAAGATATAATATGATTTGCGAAGTGTCATGTATTCCCCGTCTACACATCAAATGAATCTGAATGCGACACTTCCTCGTTAGGATATAGCGTTTGCAGATGTCTACGTATCGTAGCAATAGAGTTCTTATGATTCTTAAAACGCGATATCGCATCACATTTTTATGTTTCATGGTAAGATATAATAAGATTTGCGAAGTGTCATGTATTCCCCGTCTACACTTCAAATGAATGTAAATGCCACACTTCCCTGCTAGGAAATCGCGTCTGCAGATGACTAGGGATCGTAGCAATAGAGTTCTAATGCTTCTTAAAGCGCGATATCGCATCTCATTTCTATGTTTCATGGTAAGATAGAATATGATTCGCGAGGTGTTATGTAGTCCTCGTCTACACTTCAAATGAATGTAAATGCGACACTTCCTTGCTAGGAAATAGCGTTTGCAGATGTCTACCTATCGTAGCAATAGAGTTCTAATGCTTCTTAAAACGCGATATCGCATCTCATTTCCATGTTTCATGGTAAGATATAATATGATTTGCGAAGTGTTATGTATTCCTCTTCTACACTTCAAATGAATGTAAATGCGACTCTTCCTTGCTAGGAAATAGCGTTTGCAGATGTCTACGTATCGTAGCAATAGAGATCTTATGATTCTTAAAACGCGAAATCGCATCTCATTTCCATGTTTCATGGTAAGATATAATATGATTTGCGAAGTGTTATGTATTACTCGTCTACACTTCAAATGAATGTAAATGCGACACTTCCTTGCAAGGAAATAGCGTTTGCAGATGTCTACGTATCGTAGCAATAGAGTTCTTATGATTCTTAAAAAGCGATATCGCATCTCATTTCTATGTTTCATGGTAAGATATAATATGATTTGCGAAGTGTTATGTATTCCTCCTCTACACTTCAAATGAATGTAAATGCGACACTTCCTTGCAAGGAAATAGCGTTTGCAGATGTCTACGTATCGAAGCAATAGAGTTCAAATGCTTATTAAGTCGCGAGATCGCATCTCATTTCTATGTTTCATGGTAGGATATAATAAGATTTGCGATTTGTTATGTATTCCTCGTCTACACTTCAAGTGAATGTAAATGCGACACTTCCTTGCAATGAAATAGCGTTTGCAAGTGTCTACCTATCGTAGCAATAGTGTTCTAATGCTTGTTAAAACGCGATATCGCATCTCATTTCTATGTTTCATGGTAAGATATAATATGATTTGCGACGTGTCATGTATTCTTCGTCTACACTTCAAATGAATGTAAATGCGACTCTTCCTTGCAAGGAAATAGCGTTTGCATATGTCTACGTATCGTAGCAATAGAGTTATTATGATTCATAAAACGCGATATCGCTGCTCATTTATATGTTTCATGGTAAGGTATAATATGATTTGCGAAGTGTTATGTTTTCCTCGTCTACACTTCAAATGAATGTAAATGCGACACTTCCTTGCAAGGAAATAGCGTTTGGAGATGTCTACGTATCGTAGCAATAGAGTTCCAATGCTTCTTAAAACGCGATATCGCACCTCATTTCTGTGTTTCATGGTAAGATATAATATGATTGGGGAAGTGTTATGTATTACTCGTCTACACTTCAAATGAATGTAAATGCGACACTTCCTTGCAAGGAAATAGCGTTTGCAGATGTCTAGGTATCGTAGCAATAGAGTTCTAATGCTTCCTAAAACGCAATATCGCATCTCATTTCTATGTTTCATGGTAAGATATAATATGATTTGCGAAGTATTATGTATTCCTCGTCTACGATTCAAAGGAAAGTAAATGCGACACTTCCTTGCAAGGCAATAGCGATTGCAGATGTCTACGTATCGTAACAATAGAGTACTTATGATTCTTAAAACGCGATATCGCATCTCATTTCTATGTTTCATGGTAAGATATAATATGATTTGCGAAGTGTTATGTATTCCTCGTATACACTTCGAATGAATGTAAATGCGACACTTCCATGCTAGGAAATAGCGTCTGCAGATGTCTAGGTATCGTAGCAGTAGAGTTCAAATGCTTCTTAAAACGAGATATTGCATCTCATTTCTATGTTTCATGGTAAGATATAATATGATTTGCGAAGTGTCATGTATTCCTCGTCTACACTTCAAATGAATGTAAATGCGACACTTCCTTGCTAGGAAATAGCGTCTGCAGATGTCTAGGTATCGTAGCAATAGAGTTCAAATGCTTCTTAAAACGAGTTATTGCATCTCATATCTATGATTCATGGTAAGATATAATATGATTTGCGAAGTGTCATGTATTCCTCGTCTACACTTCAAATGAATGTAAATGCGACACTTCCTTGCTAGGAAATAGCGTCTGCAGATGTCTAGGTATCGTAGCAATAGAGTTCAAATGCTTCTTAAAACGAGATATTGCATCTCATATCTATGTTTCATGATAAGATACAATATATATTGCGAAGTGTTATGTATTCCTCGTCTACACTTCAAATGAATGTAAATGCGACACTTCCTTGCAAGGAAATAGAGTTTGCAGATGTCTACGTATCGATGCAATAGAGTTCTAATGCTTCTTAAAACGCGATATCGCATCTCATTTCTATGTTTCATGGTAAGATATAATATGATTGGGGAAGTCTTATGTATTACTCGTCTACACTTCAAATGAATGTAAATGCGACACTTCATTGCTAGGAAATAGTGTCTGCAGGTGTCTAGGTATCGTAGCGATAGAGTTCTAACGCTCCTTAAAACGCGATATCGCATCTCATTTCTATGTTGCATGATAGGATATAATATTCATTGTAAAGTGTTATGTATACCTCGTATTCTCTTCAGAAGAATGTAAATGCGATACTTCCTTGCATGGAAATAGCGTTTGCAGATGTCAACGAATCGAAGCAATAGAGTTCAAATGATTCTTAAAACGAGATATTGCATCTCATTTCTATGTTTCATGGTAAGATATAATATGATGGGGGAAGTGTTATGTATTACTCGTCTACACTTCAAATGAATGTAAATGCGACACTTCCTTGCAAGGAAATAGCGTTTGCAGATGTCTGCGTATCGTTGCAATAGAGTTCTAATGCTTCTTTAAAAGCGATATCGAATCCCATTTCTATGTTTCATGGTGAGATATAATATGATTTGCGAAGTGTTATGTATTCCTCGTCTACACTTCAAATGAATGTAAATGCGACACTTCCTTGCAAAGAAATAGCGTTTGCAAATATCTACGTATCGAAGCAATAGAGTTCAAATGCTTCTTAAAACGAGATATTGCATCCCATATTTATGTTTCATGATAAGATATAATACTCATTGCGAAGTGTTATGCATTCCTCGTCTATGATTCAAATGAACGTAAATGCGACACGTCCTTGCAAGGAAATAGCGTTTGCAGATGTCTAGGTATCGTAGCAATAGAGTTCTAATGCTTCCTAAAACGAGATATTGCATCTCATTTCTATGTTTCATGGTAAGATATAATATGATTTGCGAAGTGTCATGTATTCCTCGTCTACACTTCAAATGAATGTAAATGCGACACTTCCTTGCTAGGAAATAGCGTCTGCAGATGTCTAGGTATCGTAGCAATAGAGTTCAAATGCTTCTTAAAACGAGTTATTGCATCTCATATCTATGATTCATGGTAAGATATAATATGATTTGCGAAGTGTCATGTATTCCTCGTCTACACTTCAAATGAATGTAAATGCGACACTTCCTTGCTAGGAAATAGCGTCTGCAGATGTCTAGGTATCGTAGCAATAGAGTTCAAATGCTTCTTAAAACGAGATATTGCATCTCATATCTATGTTTCATGATAAGATACAATATATATTGCGAAGTGTTATGTATTCCTCGTCTACACTTCAAATGAATGTAAATGCGACACTTCCTTGCAAGGAAATAGAGTTTGCAGATGTCTACGTATCGATGCAATAGAGTTCTAATGCTTCTTAAAACGCGATATCGCATCTCATTTCTATGTTTCATGGTAAGATATAATATGATTGGGGAAGTCTTATGTATTACTCGTCTACACTTCAAATGAATGTAAATGCGACACTTCATTGCTAGGAAATAGTGTCTGCAGGTGTCTAGGTATCGTAGCGATAGAGTTCTAACGCTCCTTAAAACGCGATATCGCATCTCATTTCTATGTTGCATGATAGGATATAATATTCATTGTAAAGTGTTATGTATACCTCGTATTCTCTTCAGAAGAATGTAAATGCGATACTTCCTTGCATGGAAATAGCGTTTGCAGATGTCAACGAATCGAAGCAATAGAGTTCAAATGATTCTTAAAACGAGATATTGCATCTCATTTCTATGTTTCATGGTAAGATATAATATGATGGGGGAAGTGTTATGTATTACTCGTCTACACTTCAAATGAATGTAAATGCGACACTTCCTTGCAAGGAAATAGCGTTTGCAGATGTCTGCGTATCGTTGCAATAGAGTTCTAATGCTTCTTTAAAAGCGATATCGAATCCCATTTCTATGTTTCATGGTGAGATATAATATGATTTGCGAAGTGTTATGTATTCCTCGTCTACACTTCAAATGAATGTAAATGCGACACTTCCTTGCAAAGAAATAGCGTTTGCAAATATCTACGTATCGAAGCAATAGAGTTCAAATGCTTCTTAAAACGAGATATTGCATCCCATATTTATGTTTCATGATAAGATATAATACTCATTGCGAAGTGTTATGCATTCCTCGTCTATGATTCAAATGAACGTAAATGCGACACGTCCTTGCAAGGAAATAGCGTTTGCAGATGTCTAGGTATCGTAGCAATAGAGTTCTAATGCTTCCTAAAACGCAATATCGCATCTCATTTCTATGTTTCATGGTAAGATATAATATGATTTGCGAAGTGTTATGTATTCCTCGTCTACGATTCAAAGGAAAGTAAATGCGACACTTCCTTGCAAGGCAATAGCGATTGCAGATGTCTACGTATCGTAACAATAGAGTACTTATGATTCTTAAAACGCGATATCGCATCTCATTTCTATGTTTCATGGTAAGATATAATATGATTTGCGAAGTGTTATGTATTCCTCGTATACACATCAAAAGAATGTAAATACGACACTTCCTTGCTAGGAAATAGCGTTTGCAAATGTCTACCTATCGTAGCAATAGTGTTCTAATGCTCCTTAAAACGCGATATCGCATCCCATTTCTATGTTTCATGGTAAGATATAATATGATTTGCGATGTGTCATATATTCCTCGTCTACACTTCGAATGAATGTAAATGCGACACTTCCATGCTAGGAAATAGCGTCTGCAGATGTCTAGGTATCGTAGCAGTAGAGTTCAAATGCTTCTTAAAACGAGATATTGCATCTCATTTCTATGTTTCATGGTAAGATATAATATGATTTGCGAAGTGTTATGTATTCCTCGTCTACACTTCAAATGAATGTAAATGCGACACTTCCTTGCAAAGAAATAGCGTTTGCAAATATCTACGTATCGAAGCAATAGAGTTCAAATGCTTCTTAAAACGAGATATTGCATCCCATATTTATGTTTCATGATAAGATATAATACTCATTGCGAAGTGTTATGCATTCCTCGTCTATGATTCAAATGAACGTAAATGCGACACGTCCTTGCAAGGAAATAGCGTTTGCAGATGTCTAGGTATCGTAGCAATAGAGTTCTAATGCTTCCTAAAACGCAATATCGCATCTCATTTCTATGTTTCATGGTAAGATATAATATGATTTGCGAAGTGTTATGTATTCCTCGTCTACGATTCAAAGGAAAGTAAATGCGACACTTCCTTGCAAGGCAATAGCGATTGCAGATGTCTACGTATCGTAACAATAGAGTACTTATGATTCTTAAAACACGATATCGCATCTCATTTCTATTGTTCATGGTAAGATATAATATGATTTGCGAAGTGTTATGTATTCCTCGTAAACACATCAAAAGAATGTAAATACGACACTTCCTTGCTAGGAAATAGCGTTTGCAAATGTCTACCTATCGTAGCAATAGTGTTCTAATGCTCCTTAAAACGCGATATCGCATCTCATTTCTATGTTTCATGGTAAGATATTATATGATTTGCGAAGTGTCATATATTCCTCGTCTACACTCCGAATGAATGTAAATGCGACACTTCCATGCTAGGAAATAGCGTCTGCAGATGTCTAGGTATCGTAGCAGTAGAGTTCAAATGCTTCTTAAAACGAGATATTGCATCTCATTTCTATGTTTCATGGTAAGATATAATATGATTTGCGAAGTGTTATGTATTCCTCGTCTACACTTCAAATGAATGTAAATGCGACACTTCCTTGCAAAGAAATAGCGTTTGCAAATATCTACGTATCGAAGCAATAGAGTTCAAATGCTTCTTAAAACGAGATATTGCATCCCATATTTATGTTTCATGATAAGATATAATACTCATTGCGAAGTGTTATGCATTCCTCGTCTATGATTCAAATGAACGTAAATGCGACACGTCCTTGCAAGGAAATAGCGTTTGCAGATGTCTAGGTATCGTAGCAATAGAGTTCTAATGCTTCCTAAAACGCAATATCGCATCTCATTTCTATGTTTCATGGTAAGATATAATATGATTTGCGAAGTGTTATGTATTCCTCGTCTACGATTCAAAGGAAAGTAAATGCGACACTTCCTTGCAAGGCAATAGCGATTGCAGATGTCTACGTATCGTAACAATAGAGTACTTATGATTCTTAAAACACGATATCGCATCTCATTTCTATTGTTCATGGTAAGATATAATATGATTTGCGAAGTGTTATGTATTCCTCGTAAACACATCAAAAGAATGTAAATACGACACTTCCTTGCTAGGAAATAGCGTTTGCAAATGTCTACCTATCGTAGCAATAGTGTTCTAATGCTCCTTAAAACGCGATATCGCATCTCATTTCTATGTTTCATGGTAAGATATTATATGATTTGCGAAGTGTCATATATTCCTCGTCTACACTCCGAATGAATGTAAATGCGACACTTCCATGCTAGGAAATAGCGTCTGCAGATGTCTAGGTATCGTAGCAGTAGAGTTCAAATGCTTCTTAAAACGAGATATTGCATCTCATTTCTATGTTTCATGGTAAGATATAATATGATTTGCGAAGTGTCATGTATTCCTCGTCTACACTTCAAATGAATGTAAATGCGACACTTCCTTGCTAGGAAATAGCGTCTGCAGATGTCTAGGTACCGTAGCAATAGAGTTCAAATGCTTCTTAAAACGAGATATTGCATCTCATATCTATGTTTCATGATAAGATACAATATATATTGCGAAGTGTTATGTATTCCTCGTCTACACTTCAAATGAATGTAAATGCGACACTTCCTTGCAAGGAAATAGCGTTTGCAGATGTCTAGGTATCGATGCAATAGAGTTCTAATGCTTCATAAAACGCGATATCGCATCTCATTTCTATGTTTCATGGTAAGATATAATATGATTGGGGAAGTCTTATGTATTACTCGTCTACACTTCAAATGAATGTAAATGCGACACTTCATTGCTAGGAAATAGTGTCTGCAGGTGTCTAGGTATCGTAGCGATAGAGTTCTAACGCTCCTTAAAACGCGATATCGCATCTCATTTCTATGTTGCATGATAGGATATAATATTCATTGTAAAGTGTTATGTATACCTCGTATTCTCTTCAGAAGAATGTAAATGCGATACTTCCTTGCATGGAAATAGCGTTTGCAGATGTCAACGAATCGAAGCAATAGAGTTCAAATGATTCTTAAAACGAGATATTGCATCTCATATTTATGTTTCATGATAAGATTTAATATTCATTGCGAAGTGTTATGCATTCCTCGTCTATGATTCAAATGAACGTAAATGTGACACGTCCTTGCAAGGAAATAGCGTTTGCAGATGTCTAGGTATCGTAGCAATTTTGTTCTTATGCTTCCTAAAACGCGATATCGCATCTCACTTCAATGTTTCATGGTAAGATATAATATGATTTGCGAAGTGTTATGTATTCCTCGTCTACACTTCAAATGAATGTAAATGCGACACTTCCTTGCAAATAAATAGCGTTTGCAAATGTCTACGTATCGAAGCAATAGAGTTCAAATGCTTCTTAAAACGAGATATTGCATCTCATATTTATGTTTCATGATAAGATATAATATTCATTGCGAAGTGTTATGCATTCCTCGTCTATGATTCAAATGAACGTAAATGCGACACGAGCTTGCAAGGAAATAGAGTTTGCAGATGTCTAGGTATCTTAGCAATAGAGTTCTAATGCTTCCTAAAACGCGATATTGCATCTCATTTCTATGTTTCATGATAAGATATAATATGATTTGCGAAGTGTTATGTATTCCTCGTCTACGATTCAAAGGAAAGTAAATGCGACACTTCCGTGCAAGGAAATAGCGATTGCAGATGTCTACGTATCATAACAATAGTGTTCTTATGATTCTTAAAACGCGATATCGCATCTCATTTCTATGTTTCATGGTAAGATATAATATGATTTGCGAAGTGTTATGTATTCCTCGTATACACATCAAAAGAATGTAAATACGACACTTCCATGCTAGGAAATAGCGTCTGCAGATGTCTAGGTATCGTAGCAATAGAATTCAAATGCTTCTTAAAATGAGATATTGCATCTCATATCTATGTTTCATGATAAGATACAATGTACATTGCGAAGTGTTATGCATTCCTCGTCTACGATTCAAATGAATGTAAATGCGACACTTCCTTGCAAGGAAATAGCGTTTGCAGATGTCTAGGTATCGTAGCAATAGAGTTCTAATGCTTCCTAAAACGCGATATCGCATCTCATTTCAATGTTTCATGGTAAGATATAATATGATTTGCGAAGTGTTATGTATTCCTCGTCTACACTTCAAGTGAATGTAAATGCGACACTTCCTTGCTAGGAAATAGTGTCTGCAGATGTCTAGGTATCGCAGCAATAGAGTTCTAATGCCTCTTAAAACGCGATATCGCATGTCAGTTCTATGTTTCATGGTAAGATATAATATGATTTGCGAAGTGTTTTGTATTCCTCGTCTACACTTCAAATGAATGTAAATGCGACACTTCCTTGCAAAGAAATAGCGTTTGCAAATGTCTACGTATCGAAGCAATAGAGTTCAAATGCTTCTTAAAACGAGATATTGCATCTCATATTTATGTTTCATGATAAGATATAATATTCATTGCGAAGTGTTATGCATTCCTCGTCTATGATTCAAATGAACGTAAATGCGACACGAGCTTGCAAGGAAATAGAGTTTGCAGATGTCTAGGTATCTTAGCAATAGAGTTCTAATGCTTCCTAAAACGCGATATCGCATCTCATTTCTATGTTTCATGGTAAGATATAATATGATTTGCGAAGTGTTATGTATTCCTCGTCTACGATTCAAAGGAAAGTAAATGCGACACTTCCGTGCAAGGAAATAGCGATTGCAGATGTCTACGTATCATAACAATAGTGTTCTTATGATTCTTAAAACGCGATATCGCATCTCATTTCTATGTTTCATGGTAAGATATAATATGATTTGCGAAGTGTTATGTATTCCTCGTATACACATCAAAAGAATGTAAATACGACACTTACTTGCAAGGAAATAGCGTTTGCAAATGTCTACCTATCGTAGCAATAGTGTTCTAATGCTTCTTAAAACGCGATATCGCATCTCATTTCTATGTTTCATGGTAAGATATAATATGATTTGCGAAGTGTCATATATTACTCGTCTACACTTCAAATGAATGTAAATGCGACACTTCCATGCTAGGAAATAGCGTCTGCAGATGTCTAGGTATCGTAGCAATAGAATTCTAATGCTTCTTAAAATGAGATATTGCATCTCATATCTATGTTTCATGATAAGATACAATGTACATTGCGAAGTGTTATGCATTCCTCGTCTACGATTCAAATGAATGTAAATGCGACACTTCCTTGCAAGGAAATAGCGTTTGCAGATGTCTAGGTATCGTAGCAATAGAGTTCTAATGCTTCCTAAAACGCGATATCGCATCTCATTTCAATGTTTCATGGTAAGATATAATATGATTTGCGAAGTGTTATGTATTCCTCGTCTACACTTCAAGTGAATGTAAATGCGACACTTCCTTGCTAGGAAATAGTGTCTGCAGATGTCTAGGTATCGCAGCAATAGAGTTCTAATGCTTCTTAAAACGCGATATCGCATGTCAGTTCTATGTTTCATGGTAAGATATAATATGATTTGCGAAGTGTTTTGTATTCCTCGTCTACACTTCAAATGAATGTAAATGCGACACTTCCTTGCAAAGAAATAGCGTTTGCAAATGTCTACGTATCGAAGCAATAGAGTTCAAATGCTTCTTAAAACGAGATATTGCATCTCATATTTATGTTTCATGATAAGATATAATATTCATTGCGAAGTGTTATGCATTCCTCGTCTAAGTTTCAAATGAACGTAAATGCGACACGTGCTTGCAAGGAAATAGCGTTTGCAGATGTCTAGGTATCTTAGCAATAGATTTCTAGTGCTTCCTAAAACGCGATATCGCATCTCATTTCTATGTTCATGGTAAGATATAATATGATTTGCGAAGTGTTATGTATTCCTCGACTACGATTCAAAGGAAAGTAAATGCGACAGTTCCTTGCAAGGAAATAGCGATTGCAGATGTCTACGTATCATAACAATAGGGTTCTTATGATTCTTAAAACGCGATATCGCATCTCATTTCTATGTTTCATGGTAAGACATAATATGATTTGCGAAGTGTTATGTACTCCTCGTATACGCATCAAAAGCATGTAAATACGACACTTCCTTGCAAGGAAATAGCGTTTGCAAATGTCTACCTATCGTAGCAATAGTGTTCAAATGCTTCTTAAAACGCGATATCGCATCTCATTTCTATGTTTCATGGTAAGATATAATATGATTTGCGAAGTGTCATATATTCCTCGTCTACACTTCAAATGAATGTAAATGCGACACTTCCATGCCAGGAAATAGCGTCTGCAGATGTCTACGTATCGTAGCAATAGAGTTCATATGATTCTTAAAACGCGATATCGCATCTCATTTCTATGTTTCATGGTAAGATATAACATGATTTGCGAAGTGTTATGTATTCCTCGTCTACACTTCAAATGAATGAAAATGCGACACTTCCTAGCAAGGAAATAGCGTTTGCAGATGTCTACGTATCGTAGCAATAGAGTTCTAATGCTTCTTAAAACGCGATATCGAATCTCATTTCTATGTTTCATGGTAAGATATAACATGATTTGCGAAGTGTTATGCATTCCTCGTCTACACTTCAAATGAATGAAAATGCGACACTTCCTTGCAAGGAAATAGCGATTGCAGATGTCTGCGTATCGTAGCAATAGAGTTCATATGATTCTTAAAACGCGATATCGCATCTCATTTCTATGTTTCATGGTAAGATATAACATGATTTGCGAAGTGTTATGCATTTCTCGTCTACACTTCAAATGAATGAAAATGCGACACTTCCTAGCAAGGAAATAGCGTTTGCAGATGTCTAGGTATCGTAGCAATAGAGTTCTAATGCTTCTTAAAACGCGATATCGCATCTCAGTTCTGTGTTTCATGGTAAGATATAATATGATTTGCCAAGTGTTATGTATTCCTCGTCTACACTTCATATGAATGTTAATGCGACACTTCCTTGCAAGGAAAGAGCGTTTGCAGCTGTCTACGTATCGTAGCAATAGAGTTCTTATGATCCTTAAAACGCGATATCGCATCTCATTTCTCTGTTTCATCGTAAGATATAATATGATTTGCAAAGTGTTATGTATTCCTCGTCTACACTTCAAACGAATGTAAATGCGACACTTCCTTGCAAGGAAATAGCGTTTGCAGATGTCTAGGTATCGTAGCAATAGAGTTCTAATGCTTCCTAAAACGCGATATTGCATCTCATTTCTATGTTTCATGATAAGATATAATATTCATTGCGAAGTGTTATGCATTCCTCGTCTGCGATTCAAATGAAAGTAAATGCGACACTTCCTTGCAAGGAAATAGCGATTGCAGATGTCTACGTATCGTAGCAATAGAGTTCATATGATTCTTAAACGCGATATCGCATCTCATTTCTATGTTTCATGGTAAGATATAACATGATTTGCGAAGTGTGATGCATTTCTCGTCTACACTTCAAATGAATGAAAATGCGACACTTCCTAGCAAGGAAATAGCGTTTGCAGATGTCTAGTTATCGTAGCAATAGAGTTCTAATGCTTCTTAAAACGCGATATCGCATCTCAGTTCTGTGTTTCATGGTAAGATATAATATGATTTGCCAAGTGTTATGTATTCCTCGTCTACACTTCATATGAATGTTAATGCGACACTTCCTTGCAAGGAAAGAGCGTTTGCAGCTGTCTACGTATCGTAGCAATAGAGTTCTTATGATCCTTAGAACGCGATATCGCATCTCATTTCTATGTTTCATCGTAAGATATAATATGATTTGCAAAGTGTTATGTATTCCTCGTCTACACTTCAAATGAATGTAAATGCGACACTTCCTTGCAAGGAAATAGCGTTTGCAGATGTCTAGGTATCGTAGCAATAGAGTTCTAATGCTTCCTAAAACGCGATATTGCATCTCATTTCTATGTTTCATGATAAGATATAATATTCATTGCGAAGTGTTATGCATTCCTCGTCTGCGATTCAAATGAAAGTAAATGCGACACTTCCTTGCAAGGAAATAGCGATTGCAGATGTCTACGTATCGTAGCAATAGAGTTCATATGATTCTTAAAACGCGATATCGCATCTCATTTCTATGCTTCATGGTAAGATTTAATATTCATTGCGAAGTGTTATGCATTCCTCGTCTACGATTCAAGTGAATGTAAATGCGACACTTCCTTGCAAGGAAATAGCGTTTGCAGATGTCTAGGTATCGTAGCAATAGAGTTCTAATGCTTCTTAAAACGCGATTTCGCATCTCAGTTCTATGTTTCATGGTAAGATATAATATGATTTGCGAAGTATCATGTATTCCTCGTCTACATTTCAAATGAATGTAAATGCGACACTTCCTTGCTAGGAAATAGCGTTTGCAGATGTCTACGTATTGTAGCAATAGCTTTCTAATGCTTCTTAAAACGCGATATCGAATCTCATTTCTATGTTTCATGGTAAGATATAATATGATTTGCGAAGTGTCATGTATTCCTCGTCTACACTTCAAATGAATGTAAATGCGACACTTCCTTGCAAAGAAATAGCGTTTGCAAATGTCTACGTATCGAAGCAATAGAGTTCAAATGCTTCTTAAAACGAGATATTGCATCTCATATTTATGTTTCATGATAAGATATAATATTCATTGCGAAGTGTTATGCATTCCTCGTCTATGATTCAAACGAACGTAAATGCGACACGTCCTTGCAAGGAAATAGCGTTTGCAGATGTCTAGATATCGTAGCAATAGAGTTCTAATGCTTCCTAAAACGCGATATCGCATCTCATTTCTATGTTTCATGGTAAGATATAATATGATTTGCGAAGTGTTATGTATTCCTCGTCTACGATTCAAATGAAAGTAAATGCGACACTTCCTTGCAAGGAAATAGCGATTGTAGATGTCTACGTATCGTAGCAATAGAGTTCATATGATTCTTAAAACGCGATATCGCATCTCATTTCTATGTTTCATGGTAAGATATAACATGATTTGCGAAGTGTTATGTATTCCTCGTCTACACTTCAAATGAATGAAAATGCGACACTTCCTAGCAAGGAAATAGCGTTTGCAGATGTCTACGTATCGTAGCAATAGAGTTCTAATGCTTCTTAAAACGCGATATCGAATCTCATTTCTATGTTTCATGGTAAGATATAATATGATTTGCGAAGTGTCATGTATTCCTCGTCTACACTTCAAATGAATGTAAATGCGACACTTCCTTGCAAAGAAATAGCGTTTGCAAATGTCTACGTATCGAAGCAATAGAGTTCAAATGCTTCTTAAAACGAGATATTGCATCTCATATTTATGTTTCATGATAAGATATAATATTCATTGCGAAGTGTTATGCATTCCTCGTCTATGATTCAAACGAACGTAAATGCGACACGTCCTTGCAAGGAAATAGCGTTTGCAGATGTCTAGATATCGTAGCAATAGAGTTCTAATGCTTCCTAAAACGCGATATCGCATCTCATTTCTATGTTTCATGGTAAGATATAATATGATTTGCGAAGTGTTATGTATTCCTCGTCTACGATTCAAATGAAAGTAAATGCGACACTTCCTTGCAAGGAAATAGCGATTGCAGATGTCTACGTATCGTAGCAATAGAGTTCATATGATTCTTAAAACGCGATATCGCATCGCATTTCTATGTTTCATGGTAAGATATAACATGATTTGCGAAGTGTTATGTATTCCTCGTCTACACTTCAAATGAATGAAAATGCGACACTTCCTAGCAAGGAAATAGCGTTTGCAGATGTCTACGTATCGTAGCAATAGAGTTCTAATGCTTCTTAAAACGCGACATCGAATCTCATTTCTATGTTTCATGGTAAGATATAATATTATTTGCGATGTGTTATGTATTCCTCGTCTACACTTCATATGAATGTTAATGCGAAACTTCCTTGCAAGGAAAGAGCGTTTGCAGATGTCTACGTATCGTAGCAATAGAGTTCTTATGATTCTTAAAACGCGAGATCGCATCTCATTTCTATGTTTCATCGTAAGATATAATATGATTTGCAAAGTATTATGTATTCCTCGTCTACACTTCAAATGAATGTAAATGCGACACTTCCTTGCAAGGAAATAGCGTTTGCAGATGTCTAGGTATCGTAGCAATAGAGTTCATATGATTCTTAAAACGCGATATCGCATCTCATTTCTATGTTTCATGGTAAGATATAACATGATTTGCGAAGTGTTATGTATTCCTCGTCTGCACTTCAAATGAATGAAAATGCGACACTTCCTAGCAAGGAAATAGCGTTTGCAGATGTCTACGTATCGTAGCAATAGAGTTCTAATGCTTCTTAAAACGCGATATCGAATCTCATTTCTATGTTTCATGGTAAGATATAACATGATTTGCGAAGTGTTATGTATTCCTCGTCTGCACTTCAAATGAATGTAAATGCGACACTTCCCTGCAAGGAAATAGCGTTTGCAGATGTCTACGTACCGAAGCAATAGAGTTCAAATGCTTCTTAAAACGAGATATTGCATCTCATTTCTATGTTTCATGATAAGATATAATATTCATTGCGAAGTGTAATGCATTCCTCGTCTGCGATTCAAATGAAAGTAAATGCGACACTTCCTTGCAAGGAAATAGCGATTGCAGATGTCTACGTATCGTAGCAATAGAGTTCATATGATTCTTAAAACGCGATATCGCATCTCATTTCTATGTTTCATGGTAAGATTTAACATTCATTGTGAAGTGTTATGCATTCCTCGTCTACGATTCAAATGAATGTAAATGCGACACTTCCTTGCAAGGAAATAGCGTTTGCAGATGTCTAGGTATCGCAGCAATAGAGTTCTAATGCTTCTTAAAACGCGATATCGCATTTCAGTTCTATGTTTCATGGTAAGATATAATATGATTTGCCAAGTGTTATGTATTCCTCGTCTACACTTCAAATGAATGTAAATGCGACACTTCCTTGCAAAGAAATAGCGTTTGCAAATGTCTACGTATCGAAGCAATAGAGTTCAAATGCTTCTTAAAACGAGATATTGCATCACATATTTATGTTTCATGATAAGATATAAAATTCATTGCGAAGTGTTATGCATTCCTCGTCTATAATTCAAATGAACGTAATGCGACACGTCATTGCAAGGAAATAGCGTTTGCAGATGTCTAGGTATCGTAGCAATAGAGTTCTAATGCTTCCTAAAACGCGATATCGCATCTCATTTCTATGTTCATGGTAAGATATAATATGATTTGCCAAGTGTTATGTATTCCTCGTCTACACTTCATATGAATGTTAATGCGACACTTCCTTGCAAGGAAAGAGCGTTTGCAGCTGTCTACGTATCGTAGCAATAGAGTTCTTATGATCCTTAAAACGCGATATCGCATCTCATTTCTATGTTTCATCGTAAGATATAATATGATTTGCAAAGTGTTATGTATTCCTCGTCTACACTTCAAATGAATGTAAATGCGACACTTCCTTGCAAGGAAATAGCGTTTGCAGATGTCTAGGTATCGTAGCAATAGAGTTCTAATGCTTCCTAAAACGCGATATTGCATCTCATTTCTATGTTTCATGATAAGATATAATATTCATTGCGAAGTGTTATGCATTCCTCGTCTGCGATTCAAATGAAAGTAAATGCGGCACTTCCTTGCAAGGAAATAGTGATTGCAGATGTCTACGTATCGTAGCAATAGAGTTCATATGATTCTTAAAACGCGATATCGCATCTCATTTCTATGTTTCATGGTAAGATTTAATATTCATTGCGAAGTGTTATGCATTCCTCGTCTACGATTCAAATGAATGTAAATGCGACACTTCCTTGCAAGGAAATAGCGTTTGCAGATGTCTAGGTATCGTAGCAATAGAGTTCTAATGCTTCTTAAAACGCGATTTCGCATCTCAGTTCTATGTTTCATGGTAAGATATAATATGATTTGCGAAGTATCATGTATTCCTCGTCTACATTTCAAATGAATGTAAATGCGACACTTCCTTGCTAGGAAATAGCGTTTGCAGATGTCTACGTATCGTAGCAATAGCTTTCTAATGCTTCTTAAAACGCGATATCGAATCTCATTTCTATGTTTCATGGTAAGATATAATATGATTTGCGAAGTGTCATGTATTCCTCGTCTACACTTCAAATGAATGTAAATGCGACACTTCCTCTGCAAAGAAATAGCGTTTGCAAATGTCTACGTATCAAAGCAATAGAGTTCAAATGCTTCTTAAAACGAGATATTGCATCTCATATTTATGTTTCATGATAAGATATAATATTCATTGCGAAGTGTTATGTATTGCTCTTCTACGATTCAAATGAAAGTAAATGCGACACTTCCTTGCAAGAAAATAGCGATTGCAGATGTCTACGTATCGTAGCAATAGAGTTCATATGATTCTTAAAACGCGATATCGCATCTCATTTCTATGTTTCATGGTAAGATATAACATGATTTGCGAAGTGTTATGCATTCCTCGTCTACACTTCAAATGAATGAAAATGCGACACTTCCTAGCAAGGAAATAGCGTTTGCAGATGTCTACGTAACGTAGCAATAGAGTTCTAATGCTTCTTAAAACGCGATATCGAATCTCATTTCTATGTTTCATGGTAAGATATAACATGATTTGCGAAGTGTTATGCATTCCTCGTCTACACTTCAAATGAATGAAAATGCGACACTTCCTTGCAAGGAAATAGCGATTGCAGATGTCTACGTATCGTAGCAATAGAGTTCATATGATACTTAAAACGCGATATCGCATCTCATTTCTATGTTTCATGGTAAGATATAACATGATTTGCGAAGTGTTATACATTCCTCGTCTACACTTCAAATGAATGAAAATGCGACACTTCCTAGCAAGGAAATAGCGTTTGCAGATGTCTAGGTATCGTAGCAATAGAGTTCTAATGCTTCTTAAAACGCGATATCGCATCTCAGTTCTATGTTTCATGGTAAGATATAATATGATTTGCCAAGTGTTATGTATCCTCGTCTACACTTCATATGAATGTTAATGCGACACTTGCTTGCAAGGAAAGAGCGTTTGCAGCTGTCTACGTATCGTAGCAATAGAGTTCTTATGATTCTTAAAACGCGATATCGCATCTCATTTCTATGTTTCATCGTAAGATATAATATGATTTGCAAAGTGTTATGTATTCCTCGTCTACACTTCAAATGAATGTAAATGCGACACTTCCTTGCAAGGAAATAGCGTTTGCAGATGTCTAGGTATCGTGGCAATAGAGTTCTAATGCTTCCTAAAACGCGATATTGCATCTCATTTCTATGTTTCATGATAAGATATAATATTCATTGCGAAGTGTTATGCATTCCTCGTCTGCGATTCAAATGAAAGTAAATGCGACACTTCCTTGCAAGGAAATAGCGATTGCAGATGTCTACGTATCGTAGCAATAGAGTTCATATGATTCTTAAAACGCGATATCGCATCTCATTTCTATGTTTCATGGTACGATTTAATATTCATTGCGAAGTGTTATGCATTCCTCGTCTACGATTTAAATGAATGTAAATGCGACACTTCCTTGCATGGAAATAGCGTTTGCTGGTGTCTAGGTATCGTAGCAATAGAGTTCTAATGCTTCTTAAAACGCGATATCGCATCTCAGTTCTATGTTTCATGCTAAGATATAACATGATTTGCCAAGTGTTATGTATGCCTCGTCTACACTTCAAATGAATGTATATGCGACACTTCCTTGCAAAGAAATAGCGTTTGCAAATGTCTACGTTTCGAAGCAATAGAGTTCAAATGCTTCTTAAAACGAGATATTGCATCTCATATTTATGTTTCATGATAAGATATAATATTCATTGCGAAGTGTTATGCATTCCTCGTCTATGATTCAAATGAACGTAAATGCGACACGTCATTGCAAGGAAATAGCGTTTGCAGATGTCTAGGTATCGTAGCAATAGAGTTCTAATGCTTCCTAAAACGCGATATCGCATCTCATTTCTATGTTTCATGGTAAGATATAATATGATTTGCGAAGTGTTATGTATTCCTCGTCTACGATTCAAATGAAAGTAAATGCGACACTTCCTTGCAAGGAAATAGCGATTGCAGATGTCTACGTATCGTAGCAATAGAGTTCATATGATTCTTAAAACGCGATATCGCATCTCATTTCTATGTTTCATGGTAAGATATAACATGATTTGCGAAGTGTTATGCATTCCTCGTCTACACTTCAAATGAATGAAAATGCGACACTTCCTAGCAAGGAAATAGCGTTTGCAGATGTCTACGTATCGTAGCAATAGAGTTCTAATGCTTCTTAAAACGCGATATCGAATCTCATTTCTATGTTTCATGGTAAGATATAACATGATTTGCGAAGTTTTATGCATTCCTCGTCTACACTTCAAATGAATGAAAATGCGACACTTCCTTGCAAGGAAATAGCGATTGCAGATGTCTACGTATCGTAGCAATAGAGTTCATATGATACTTAAAACGCGATATCGCATCTCATTTCTATGTTTCATGGTAAGATATAACATGATTTGCGAAGTGTTATGCATTCCTCGTCTACACTTCAAATGAATGAAAATGCGACACTTCCTAGCAAGGAAATAGCGTTTGCAGATGTCTACGTATCGTAGCAATAGAGTTCTAATGCTTCTTAAAACGCGATATCGAATCTCATTTCTATGTTTCATGGTAAGATATAATATTATTTGCGAAGTGTTATGTATTCCTCGTCTACACTTCATATGAATGTTAATGCGACACTTCCTTGCAAGGAAAGAGCGTTTGCAGATGTCTACGTATCGTAGCAATAGAGTTCTTATGATTCTTAAAACGCGATATCGCATCTCATTTCTATGTTTCATCGTAAGATATAACATGATTTGCGAAGTGTTATGCATTCCTCGTCTACACTTCAAATGAATGAAAATGCGACACTTCCTAGCAAGGAAATAGCGTTTGCAGATGTCTAGGTATCGTAGCAATAGAGTTCTAATGCTTCTTAGAACGTGATATCGCATCTCAGTTCTATGTTTCATGGTAAGACATAATATGATTTGCCAAGTGTTATGTATTCCTCGTCTACACTTCATATAAATGTTAATGCGACACTTCCTTGCAAGGAAAGAGCGTTTGCAGCTGTCTACGTATCGTAGCAATAGAGTTCTTATGATTCTTAAAACGCGATATCGCATCTCATTTCTATGTTTCATCCTAAGATATAATATGATTTGCAAAGTGTTATGTATTCCTCGTCTACACTTCAAATGAATGTAAATGCGACACTTCCTTGCAAGGAAATAGCGTTTGCAGATGTCTAGGTATCGTAGCAATAGAGTTCATATGATTCTTAAAACGCGATATCGCATCTCGTTTCTATGTTTCATGGTAAGATATAACATGATTTGCGAAGTGTTATGCATTCCTCGTCTACACTTCAAATGAATGAAAATGCGACACTTCCTAGCAAGGAAATAGCGTTTGCAGATGTCTACGTATCGTAGCAATAGAGTTCTAATGCTTCTTAAAACGCGATATCGAATCTCATTTCTATGTTTCATGGTAAGATATAATATTATTTGCGAAGTGTTATGTATTCCTCGTCTACACTTCATATGAATGTTAATGCGACACTTCCTTGCAAGGAAAGAGCGTTTGCAGATGTCTACGTATCGTAGCAATAGAGTTCTTATGATTCTTAAAACGCGATATCGCATCTCATTTCTATGTTTCATCGTAAGATATAACATGATTTGCGAAGTGTTATGCATTCCTCGTCTACACTTCAAATGAATGAAAATGCGACACTTCCTAGCAAGGAAATAGCGTTTGCAGATGTCTAGGTATCGTAGCAATAGAGTTCTAATGCTTCTTAGAACGCGATATCGCATCTCATATTTATGTTTCATGGTAAGATATAATATGATTTGCGAAGTGTTATGAATTCCTCGTCTACGATTCAAATGAAAGTAAATGCGACACTTCCTTGCAAGGAAAGAGCGATTGCAGCTGTCTACGTATCGTAGCAATAGAGTTCATATGATTCTTAAAACGCGATATCGCATCTCAATTCTATGTTTCATGGTAAGATATAACATGATTTGCGAAGTGTTATGTATTCCTCGTCTACACTTCAAATGAATGAAAATGCGACACTTCCTAGCAAGGAAATAGCGTTTGCAGCTGTCTACGTATCGTAGCAATAGAGTTCTTGTGATTCTTAAAACGCGATATCGCATCTCATTTCTATGTTTCATCGTAAGATATAATATGATTTGCAAAGTGTTATGTATTCCTCGTCTACACTTCAAATGAATGTAAATGCGACACTTCCTTGCAAGGAAATAGCGTTTGCAGATGTCTAGGTATCGTAACAATAGAGTTCTAATGCTTAATAAAACGCGATATTGCATCTCATTTCTAGGTTTCATGATAAGATATAATATTCATTGCGAAGTGTTATGCATTCCTCGTCTGCGATTCAAGTGAAAGTAAATGCGACACTTCCTTGCAAGGAAATAGCGATTGCAGATGTCTACGTATCGTAGCAATAGAGTTCATATGATTCTTAAAACGCGATATCGCATCTCATTTCTACGTTTCATGGTAAGATATAACATGATTTGCGAAGTGTTATGCATTCCTCGTCTACACTTCAAATGAATGAAAATGCGACACTTCCTAGCAAGGAAATAGCGTTTGCAGATGTCTACGTATCGTAGCAATAGGGTTCTAATGCTTCTTAAAACGCGATATCGAATCTCATTTCTATGTTTCATGGTAAGATATAATATTATTTGCGAAGTGTTATGTATTCCTCGTCTACACTTCATATGAATGTTAATGCGACACTTCCTTGCAAGGAAAGAGCGTTTGCAGATGTCTACGTATCGTAGCAATAGAGTTCTTATGATTCTTAAAACGCGATATCGCATCTCATTTCTATGTTTCATCGTAAGATATAATATGATTTGCAAAGTGTTATGTATTCCTCGTCTACACTTCAAATGAATGTAAATGCGACACTTCCTTGCAAGGAAATAGCGTTTGCAGATGTCTAGGTATCGTAACAATAGAGTTCTAATGCTTCCTAAAACGCGATATTGCATCTCATTTCTATGATTCATGATAAGATATAATATTTCATTGGCGAAGTGTTATGCATTCCTCGTCTGCGATTCAAATGAAAGTAAATGCGACACTTCCTTGCAAGGAAATAGCGATTGCAGATGTCTACGTATCGTAGCAATAGAGTTCATATGATTCTTAAAACGCGATATCGCATTCATTTCTATGTTTCATGGTAAGATATAACATGATTTGCGAAGTGTTATACATTCCTCGTCTACACTTCAATTGAATGAAAATGCGACACTTCCTAGCAAGGAAATAGCGTTTGCAGATGTCTAGGTATCGTAGCAATAGAGTTCTAATGCTTCTTAAAACGCGATATCGCATCTCAGTTCTATGTTTCATGGTAAGATATAATATGATTTGCCAAGTGTTATGTATTCCTCGTCTACACTTCATATGAATGTTAATGCGGACACTTGCTTGCAAGGAAAGAGCGTTTGCAGCTGTCTACGTATCGTAGCAATAGAGTTCTTGTGATTCTTAAAACGCGATATCGCATCTTCATTTCTATGTTTCATTCGTAAGATATATATGATTTGCAAAGTGTTATGTATTCCTCGTCTACACTTCAAATGAATGTAATGCGACACTTCCTTGCAAGGAAATAGCGTTTGCAGATGTCTAGGTATCGTAACAATAGAGTTCTAATGCTTCCTAAAACGCGATATTGCATCTCATTTCTATGATTCATGATAAGATATAATATTCATTGCGAAGTGTTATGCATTCCTCGTCTGCGATTCAAATGAAAGTAATGCGACACTTCCTTGCAAGGAAATAGCGATTGCAGATGTCTACGTATCGTAGCAATAGAGTTCATATGATTCTTAAAACGCGATATCGCATCTCATTTCTATGTTTCATGGTAAGATATAACATGATTTGCGAAGTGTTATACATTCCTCGTCTACACTTCAAATGAATGAAAATGCGACACTTCCTAGCAAGGAAATAGCGTTTGCAGATGTCTAGGTATCGTAGCAATAGAGTTCTAATGCTTCTTAAAACGCGATTATCGCATCTCAGTTCTATGTTTCATGGTAAGATATAATATGATTTGCCAAGTGTTATGTATTCCTCGTCTACACTTCATATGAATGTTAATGCGACACTTGCTTGCAAGGAAAGAGCGTTTGCAGCTGTCTACGTATCGTAGCAATAGAGTTCTTGTGATTCTTAAAACGCGATATCGCATCTCATTTCTATGTTTCATCGTAAGATATAATATGATTTGCAAAGTGTTATGTATTCCTCGTCTACACTTCAAATGAATGTAAATGCGACACTTCCTTGCAAGGAAATAGCGTTTGCAGATGTCTAGGTATCGTGGCAATAGAGTTCTAATGCTTCCTAAAACGCGATATTGCATCTCATTTCTATGTTTCATGATAAGATATAATATTCATTGCGAAGTGTTATGCATTCCTCGTCTGCGATTCAAATGAAAGTAAATGCGACACTTCCTTGCAAGGAAATAGCGATTGCAGATGTCTACGTATCGTAGCAATAGAGTTCATATGATTCTTAAAACGCGATATCGCATCTCATTTCTATGTTTCATGGTACGATTTAATATTCATTGCGAAGTGTTATGCATTCCTCGTCTACGATTCAAATGAATGTAAATGCGACACTTTCCTTGCATGGAAATAGCGTTTGCTGGTGTCTAGTATCGTAGCAATAGAGTTCTAATGCTTCTTAAAACGCGATATCGCATCTCAGTTCTATTGTTCATGCTAAGATATAACATGATTTGCCAAGTGTTATGTATGCCTCGTCTACACTTCAAATGAATGTAAATGCGACACTTCCTTGCAAAGAAATAGCGTTTGCAAATGTCTACGTTTCGAAGCAATAGAGTTCAATGCTTCTTAAAACGAGATATTGCATCTCATATTTATGTTTCATGATAAGATATAATATTCATTGCGAAGTGTTATGCATTCCTCGTCTATGATTCAAATGAACGTAAATGCGACACGTCATTGCAAGGAAATAGCGTTTGCAGATGTCTAGGTATCGTAGCAATAGAGTTCTAAATGCTTCTAAAACGCGATATCGCATCTCATTTCTATGTTTCATGGTAAGATATAATATGATTTGCGAAGTGTTATGTATTCCTCGTCTACGATTCAAATGAAAGTAAATGCGACACTTCCTTGCAAGGAAATAGCGATTGCAGGATGTCTACGTATCGTAGCAATAGAGTTCATATGATTCTTAAAACGCGATATCGCATCTCATTTCTATGTTTCATGGTAAGATATAACATGATTTGCGAAGTGTTATGCATTCCTCGTCTACACTTCAAATGAATGAAAATGCGACACTTCCTAGCAAGGAATAGCGTTTGCAGATGTCTACGTATCGTAGCAATAGAGTTCTAATGCTTCTTAAAACGCGATATCGAATCTCATTTCTATGTTTCATGGTAAGATATAACATGATTTGCGAAGTTTTATGCATTCCTCGTCTACACTTCAAATGAATGAAAATGCGACACTTCCTTGCAAGGAAATAGCGATTGCAGATGTCTACGTATCGTAGCAATAGAGTTCATATGATACTTAAAACGCGATAATCGCATCTCATTTCTATGTTTCATGGAAGATATAACATGATTTGCGAAGTGTTATGCATCCTCGTCTACACTTCAAATGAATGAAAATGCGACACTTCCTAGCAAGGAAATAGCGTTTGCAGATGTCTACGTATCGTAGCAATAGAGTTCTAATGCTTCTTAAAACGCGATATCGAATCTCATTTCTATGTTTCATGGTAAGATATAATATTATTTGCGAAGTGTTATGTATTCCTCGTCTACACTTCATAAGAATGTTAATGCGACACTTCCTTGCAAGGAAAGAGCGTTTGCAGATGTCTACGTATCGTAGCAATAGAGGTTCTTATGATTCTTAAAACGCGATATCGCATCTCATTTCTATGTTTCATCGTAAGATATAACATGATTTGCGAAGTGTTATGCATTCCTCGTCTACACTTCAAATGAATGAAAATGCGACACTTCCTAGCAAGGAAATAGCGTTTGCAGATGTCTAGGTATCGTAGCAATAGAGTTCTAATGCTTCTTAGAACGTGATATCGCTTCTCAGTTCTATGTTTCATGGTAAGACATAATATGATTTGCCAAGTGTTATGTATTCCTCGTCTACACATCATATGAATGTTAATGCGACCACTTCCTTGCAAGGAAGAGCGTTTGCAGCTGTCTACGTATCGTAGCAAATAGAGTTCTTATGATTCTTAAAACTGCGATATCGCATCTCATTCTATGTTTCATCGTAAGATATAATATGATTTGCAAAGTGTTATGTATTCCTCGTCTACACTTCAAATGAATGTAAATGCGACACTTCCTTGCAAGGAAATAGCGTTTGCAGATGTCTAGGTATCGTAACAATAGAGTTCTAATGCTTCCTAAAACGCGATATTGCATCTCATTTGTATGTTTCATGATAAGATATAATATTCATTGCGAAGTGTTATGCATTCCTCGTCTGCGATTCAAATGAAAGTAAATGCGACACTTCCTTGCAAGGAAATAGCGACTGCAGATGTCTACGTATCGTAGCAATAGAGTTCATATGATCTTAAAACGCGATATCGCACTCATTTCTATGTTTCATGGTAAGATTTAATATTCATTGCGAAGTGTTATGCATTCCTCGTCTACGATTCAAAATGAATGTAAATGCGACACTTCCTTGGAAGGAAATAGCGTTTGCTAGTGTCTAGGTATCGTAGCAATAGAGTTCTAATGCTTCTTAAAACGCGATATCGCACCTCAGTTCTATGTTTCATGCTAAGATATAACATGATTTGCCAAGTGTTATGTATGCCTCGTCTACACTTCAAATGAATGTAAATGCGACACTTCCTTGCAAAGAAATAGCGTTTGCAAATGTCTACGTTTCGAAGCAATAGAGTTCAAATGCTTCTTAAAACGAGATATTGCATCTCATATTATGTTTCATGATAAGATATAATATTCATTGCGAAGTGTTATGCATTCCTCGTCTATGATTCAAATGAACGTAAATGCGACACGTCATTGCAAGGAAATAGCGTTTGCAGATGTCTAGGTATCGTAGCAATAGAGTTCTAATGCTTCCTAAAACGCGATATCGCATCTCATTTCTATGTTTCATGGTAAGATATAATATGATTTGCGAAGTGTTATGCATTCCTCGTCTACACTTCAAATGAATGAAAATGCGACACTTCTAGCAAGGAAATAGCGTTTGCAGATGTCTACGTATCGTAGCAATAGAGTTCTAAATGCTTCTTAAAACGCGATATCGAATCTCATTTCTATGTTCATGGTAAGATATAATATTATTGCGAAGTGTTATGTATTCCTCGTCTACACTTCATATGAATGTTAATGCGACACTTCCTTGCAAGGAAAGAGCGTTTGCAGATGTCTACGTATCGTAGCAATAGAGTTCTTATGATTCTTAAAAACGCGATATCGCATCTCATTTCTATGTTTCATCGTAAAGATATAACATGATTTGCGAAGTGTTATGCATTCCTCGTCTACACTTCAAATGAATGAAAATGCGACACTTCCTAGCAAGCAAATAGCGTTTGCAGATGTCTAGGTATCGTAGCAATAGAGTTCTAATGCTTCTTAGAACGCGATATCGCATCTCATATTTATGTTTCATGATAAGATATAATATTCATTGCGAAGTGTTATGCATTCCTCGTCTATGATCAAATGAACGTAAATGCGACACGTCCTTGCAAGGAAATAGTGTTTGCAGATGTCTAGGTATCGTAGCAATAGAGTTCTAATGCTTCCTAAAACGCGATATCGCATCTCATTTCTATGTTTCATGGAAAGATATAACATGATTTGCGAAGTGTTATGCATTCCTCGTCTACACTTCAAATGAATGAAAATGCGACAACTCTCCTAGCAAGGAATAGCGTTTGCAGATGTCTACGTATCGTAGCAATAGAGTTCTAATGCTTCTTAAAACGCGATATCGAATCTCATTCTATGTTTGATGGTAAGATATAATATGATTTGCGAAGTGTCATGTATTCCTCGTCTACACTTCAAATGAATGTAAATGCGACACTTCCTTGCTAGGAAATAGCGTCTGCAGATGTCTAGGTATCGTAGCAATAGAATTCAAATGCTTCTTAAAACGAGATATTGCATCTCATATCTATGTTTCATGATAAGATACAATGTACATTTGCGAAGTGTTATGCATTCCTCGTCTACGATTCAAATGAATGTAAATGCGACACTTCCTTGCAAGGAAATAGCGTTTGCAGATGTCTAGGTATCGTAGCAATAGAGTTCTAATGCTTCCTAAAACGTGATATCGCATCTCATTTCAATGTTTCATGGTAAGATATAATATGATTTGCGAAGTGTTATGTATTCCTCGTCTACACTTTCAAATGAATGTAAATGCGACACTTCTTTGCTAGTGTAACGTCAGGCGTACCGCCTGCCACCCTCCGGCGTCCACCTCATCATCCCCAGCATCCGTATCCGGAGCCCCTGCACACGGGCCACCCGCCGACTCGCCGTCCCTACAGAAGGAGACAAAGGTACGAGAGGGAAGAGGGATGCAGCATGCCGCGCCCACGCGCGATCTCCACACACGAGGGGGAGGACTTCACCCCGTATTACGAGGGCGAGGAGCTCTCCGACACATACTGGGTCGAATCCCCAGCGATCACGAAGCCCTATACGTACTTCTCGTACATGTGGGATTAGAATAAGGACACTACTCACCTATGTACATACACACCAACACACACCTAGATTTAAGTGAATATATGTATATATTTCATTCATGCACGGCTATGTTCCGTGCACTCGCGCGCACACTCGACGCTCGCGGCTCACGCTTAACGCGGGCCGCGCCCCACTCCGAACGGCCGCCCCACCACGGGGGCCGAGCGGCCGCCCTACTCCGACCGTCCGCCCCACCGCGAGGGCCCAGCGACTCGCGCGCCGCGCGACCCGAGGAGGTCGCGGACGCGAGATCAGAGAGTCAGTTCCAATCTCACCTCCGAACGGGAGAGTTGGTATCTCATCTCCGAACTGGAGAGTTCGTATCTCATCTCCGAACCGAGGAGTTCTAATCCAGCATCCGAACGATGCACCTCCGATCCGAGCAATAGGCTCATTCGCAACGAGCAATTAGCTCTAATGCATTCGTCTCTATCCATACTCCCATAGCGGAGTCCATTCGATACTTTATACTATTTCTAATTCTCATTGTAATCGCTAGTCAGTAACTTAGAACTTAGTCAAGTGTATTTAGTATAGTGAAATCATAGAATATAGTTTATTTTTACCAGATCCAAAGTATCTTTATTCGAGTTCAAATACAATTCCTTAATTCTACTCCACGGGTACGCTCGCGATTATTCTATTTCTATATCTCATCTGCGATAGTCTTGAGGCTCGACGACTAGAGCGAACCAGCGCTTAGTTGCTCCATCCTCACTTCTACCGTATACAGAATATCTTGCGCCCAGGTTGATCCCGGTAAGCTAGAGCGAACCAACGCTTAGCCGCGCCGTACTCGACCGAAGTTCAAGTATTCTCGACGAGCCTTGCACCTCCGACAAAGCGTACACGACGCGCGGGAGGAGAGAGTTTATTCGTCGTCTCGCTCGGGAATACGTGGGTGATGCACCAGAATATTCAATTTCCTGCGTTCGAGTCCTGGTTCCTGTGAAGGAGGTTTCCTTCGCCGCACGACCCGTACCTCCGTTCCAGCCGTACGCCGCCGCCATCCCGGTTGCGGATCCAAGGCGTTCCAGGTACCTGGAAAGAGAAATCAGACAGCGGAATCAAGCCTTCGCAAGGTAAGTTAGTGTTAGTTACCGTTTTATCGAGTCCGAAACGCCAACGAACCCGGTCCGGACGCAATTCGCGTTATTTTCGGGAACGGTTACGACTTTGTGCCACCGTTGCGAGCGCAACCGCACCTCGGGACGTGACACTAGGAAATAGTGTCTGCAGATGTCTAGGTATCGTAGCGATAGAGTTCTAACGCTTCTTAAAACGCGATATCGCATCTCATTTCTATGTTGCATGATAGGATATAATATTCATTGTAAAGTGTTATGTATACCTCGTATTGCCTTCAGAAGAATGTAAATGCGATACTTCCTTGCATGGAAATAGCGTTTGCAGATGTCTACGAATCGAAGCAATAGAGTTCAAATGCTTCTTAAAACGAGATATTCCATCTCATATTTATGTTTCATGATAAGATATAATATTCATTGCGAAGTGTTATGCATTCCTCGTCTATGATTCAAATGAACGTAAATGCGACACGTCCTTGCAAGGAAATAGCGTTTGCAGATGTCTAGGTATCGTAGCAATAGAGTTCTAATGCTTCCTAAAACGCGATATCGCATCTCATTTCTATGTTTCATGGTAAGATATAATATGATTTGCGAAGTGTTATGTATTCCTCGTCTACGATTCAAATGAAAGTAAATGCGACACTTCCTTGCAAGGAAATAGCGATTGCAGATGTCTACGTATCGTAGCAATAGAGTTCATATGATTCTTAAAACGCGATATCGCATCTCATTTCCATGTTTCATGGTAAGATATAACATGATTTGCGAAGTGTTATGTATTCCTCGTCTACACTTCAAATGAATGTAAATGCGACACTTCCTTGCAAAGAAATAGCGTTTGCAAATGTCTACGTTTCGAAGCAATAGAGTTCAAATGCTTCTTAAAACGAGATATTACATCTCATATTTATGTATCATGATAAGATATAATATTCATTGCGAAGTGTTATGCATTCCTCGTCTATGATTCAAATGAACGTAAATGCGACACGTCATTGCAAGGAAATAGCGTTTGCAGATGTCTAGGTATCGTAGCAATAGAGTTCTAATGCTTCCTAAAACGCGATATCGCATCTCATTTCTATGTTTCATGGTAAGATATAATATGATTTGCGAAGTGTTATGTATTCCTCGTCTACGATTCAAATGAAAGTAAATGCGACACTTCCTTGCAAGGAAATAGCGATTGCAGATGTCTACGTATCGTAGCAATAGAGTTCATATGATTCTTAAAACGCGATATCGCATCTCATTTCTATGTTTCATGGTAAGATATAACATGATTTGCGAAGTGTTATGCATTCCTCGTCTACACTTCAAATGAATGAAAATGCGACACTTCCTAGCAAGGAAATAGCGTTTGCAGATGCCTACGTACCGAAGCAATAGAGTTCAAATGCTTCTTAAAACGAGATATTGCATCTCATTTCTATGTTTTATGATAAGATATAATATTCATTGCGAAGTGTTATGCATTCCTCGTCTGCGATTCAAATGAAAGTAAATGCGACACTTCCTTGCAAGGAAAGAGCGATTGCAGATGTCTACGTATCGTAGCAATAGAGTTCATATGATTCTTAAAACGCGATATCGCATCTCATTTCTATGTTTCATGGTAGGATATAACATGATTTGCGAAGTGTTATGTATTCCTCGTCTACACTTCAAATGAATGAAAATGCGACACTTCCTAGCAAGGAAATAGCGTTTGCAGATGTCTACGTATCGTAGCAATAGAGTTCTAATGCTTCTTAAAACGCGATATCGAATCTCATTTCTATGTTTCATGGTAAGATAGAACATGATTTGCGAAGTGTTATGTATTCCTCGTCTGCACTTCAAATGAATGTAAATGCGACACTTCCCTGCAAGGAAATAGCGTTTGCAGATGTCTACGAACCGAAGCAATAGTGTTCAAATGCTTCTTAAAACGAGATATTGCATCTCATTTCTATGTTTCATGATAAGATATAATATTCATTGCGAAGTGTAATGCATTCCTCGTCTGCGATTCAAATGAAAGTAAATGCGACACTTCCTTGCAAGGAAATAGCGATTGCAGATGTCTACGTATCGTAGCAATAGAGTTCATATGATTCTTAAAACGCGATATCGCATCTCATTTCTATGTTTCATGCTAAGATATAACATGATTTGCCAAGTGTTATGTATGCCTCGTCTACACTTCAAATGAATGTAAATGCGACACTTCCTTGCAAAGAAATAGCGTTTGCAAATGTCTACGTTTCGAAGCAATAGAGTTCAAATGCTTCTTAAAACGAGATATTGCATCTCATATTTATGTTTCATGATAAGATATAATATTCATTGCGAAGTGTTATGCATTCCTCGTCTATGATTCAAATGAACGTAAATGCGACACGTCATTGCAAGGAAATAGCGTTTGCAGATGTCTAGGTATCGTAGCAATAGAGTTCTAATGCTTCCTAAAATGCGATATCGCATCTCATTTCTATGTTTCATGGTAAGATATAATATGATTTGCGAAGTGTTATGTATTCCTCGTCTACGATTCAAATGAAAGTAAATGCGACACTTCCTTGCAAGGAAATAGCGATTGCAGATGTCTACGTATCGTAGCAATAGAGTTCATATGATTCTTAAAACGCGATATCGCATCTCATTTCTATGTTTCATGGTAGGATATAACATGATTTGCGAAGTGTTATGTATTCCTCGTCTACACTTCAAATGAATGAAAATGCGACACTTCCTAGCAAGGAAATAGCGTTTGCAGATGTCTACGTATCGTAGCAATAGAGTTCTAATGCTTCTTAAAACGCGATATCGAATCTCATTTCTATGTTTCATGGTAAGATAGAACATGATTTGCGAAGTGTTATGTATTCCTCGTCTGCACTTCAAATGAATGTAAATGCGACACTTCCCTGCAAGGAAATAGCGTTTGCAGATGTCTACGAACCGAAGCAATAGTGTTCAAATGCTTCTTAAAACGAGATATTGCATCTCATTTCTATGTTTCATGATAAGATATAATATTCATTGCGAAGTGTAATGCATTCCTCGTCTGCGATTCAAATGAAAGTAAATGCGACACTTCCTTGCAAGGAAATAGCGATTGCAGATGTCTACGTATCGTAGCAATAGAGTTCATATGATTCTTAAAACGCGATATCGCATCTCATTTCTATGTTTCATGCTAAGATATAACATGATTTGCCAAGTGTTATGTATGCCTCGTCTACACTTCAAATGAATGTAAATGCGACACTTCCTTGCAAAGAAATAGCGTTTGCAAATGTCTACGTTTCGAAGCAATAGAGTTCAAATGCTTCTTAAAACGAGATATTGCATCTCATATTTATGTTTCATGATAAGATATAATATTCATTGCGAAGTGTTATGCATTCCTCGTCTATGATTCAAATGAACGTAAATGCGACACGTCATTGCAAGGAAATAGCGTTTGCAGATGTCTAGGTATCGTAGCAATAGAGTTCTAATGCTTCCTAAAATGCGATATCGCATCTCATTTCTATGTTTCATGGTAAGATATAATATGATTTGCGAAGTGTTATGTATTCCTCGTCTACGATTCAAATGAAAGTAAATGCGACACTTCCTTGCAAGGAAATAGCGATTGCAGATGTCTACGTATCGTAGCAATAGAGTTCATATGATTCTTAAAACGCGATATCGCATCTCATTTCTATGTTTCATGGTAAGATATAACATGATTTGCGAAGTGTTATGCATTCCTCGTCTACACTTCAAATGAATGAAAATGCGACACTTCCTAGCAAGGAAATAGCGTTTGCAGATGTCTACGTATCGTAGCAAAAGAGTTCTAATGCTTCTTAAAACGCGATATCGAATCTCATTTCTATGTTTCATGGTAAGATATAACATGATTTGCGAAGTGTTATGCATTCCTCGTCTACACTTCAAATGAATGAAAATGCGACCCTTCCTTGCAAGGAAATAGCGATTGCAGATGTCTACGTATCGTAGCAATAGAGTTCATATGATTCTTAAAACGCGATATCGCATCTCATTTCTATGTTTCATGGTAAGATTTAATATTCATTGCGAAGTGTTATGCATTCCTCGTCCTCGATTCAAATGAATGTAAATGCGACACTTCCTTGCAAGGAAATAGCGTTTGCTGGTGTCTAGGTATCGTAGCAATAGAGTTCTAATGCTTCTTAAAACGCGATATCGCATCTCAGTTCTATGTTTCATGATAAGATATAATATTCATTGCGAAGTGTAATGCATTCCTCGTCTGCGATTCAAATGAAAGTAAATGCGACACTCCCTTCCAAGGAAATAGCGTTTGCAGATGTCTACGTATCGTAGCAATAGAGTTCTAATGCTTCTTAAAACGCGATATCGAATCTCATTTCTATGTTTGATGGTAAGATATAATATGATTTGCGAAGTGTCATGTATTCCTCGTCTACACTTCAAATGAATGTAAATGCGACACTTCCTTGCTAGGAAATAGCGTCTGCAGATGTCTAGGTATCGTAGCAATAGAATTCAAATGCTTCTTAAAACGAGATATTGCATCTCATATCTATGTTTCATGATAAGATACAATGTACATTGCGAAGTGTTATGCATTCCTCGTCTACGATTCAAATGAATGTAAATGCGACACTTCCTTGCAAGGAAATAGCGTTTGCAGATGTCTAGGTATCGTAGCAATAGAGTTCTAATGCTTCCTAAAACGTGATATCGCATCTCATTTCAATGTTTCATGGTAAGATATAATATGATTTGCGAAGTGTTATGTATTCCTCGTCTACACTTCAAATGAATGTAAATGCGACACTTCTTTGCTAGGAAATAGTGTCTGCAGATGTCTAGGTATCGTAGCGATAGAGTTCTAACGCTTCTTAAAACGCGATATCGCATCTCATTTCTATGTTGCATGATAGGATATAATATTCATTGTAAAGTGTTATGTATACCTCGTATTCTCTTCAGAAGAATGTAAATGCGATACTTCCTTGCATGGAAATAGCGTTTGCAGATGTCTACGAATCGAAGCAATAGAGTTCAAATGCTTCTTAAAACGAGATATTCTATCTCATATTTATGTTTCATGATAAGATATAATATTCATTGCGAAGTGTTATGCATTCCTCGTCTATGATTCAAATGAACGTAAATGCGACACGTCCTTGCAAGGAAATAGCGTTTGCAGATGTCTAGGTATCGTAGCAATAGAGTTCTAATGCTTCCTAAAACGCGATATCGCATCTCATTTCTATGTTTCATGGTAAGATATAATATGATTTGCGAAGTGTTATGTATTCCTCGTCTACGATTCAAATGAAAGTAAATGCGACACTTCCTTGCAAGGAAATAGCGATTGCAGATGTCTACGTATCGTAGCAATAGAGTTCATATGATTCTTAAAACGCGATATCGCATCTCATTTCTATGTTTCATGATAAGATATAATATTCATTGCGAAGTGTAATGCATTCCTCGTCTGCGATTCAAATGAAAGTAAATGCGACACTTCCTTGCAAGGAAATAGCGATTGCAGATGTCTACGTATCGTAGCAATAGAGTTCATATGATTCTTAAAACGCGATATCGCATCTCATTTCTATGTTTCATGCTAAGATATAACATGATTTGCCAAGTGTTATGTATGCCTCGTCTACACTTCAAATGAATGTAAATGCGACACTTCCTTGCAAAGAAATAGCGTTTGCAAATGTCTACGTTTCGAAGCAATAGAGTTCAAATGCTTCTTAAAACGAGATATTGCATCTCATATTTATGTTTCATGATAAGATATAATATTCATTGCGAAGTGTTATGCATTCCTCGTCTATGATTCAAATGAACGTAAATGCGACACGTCATTGCAAGGAAATAGCGTTTGCAGATGTCTAGGTATCGTAGCAATAGAGTTCTAATGCTTCCTAAAATGCGATATCGCATCTCATTTCTATGTTTCATGGTAAGATATAATATGATTTACCAAGTGTTATGTATGCCTCGTCTACACTTCAAATGAATGTAAATGCGACACTTCCTTGCAAAGAAATAGCGTTTGCAAATGTCTACGTTTCGAAGCAATAGAGTTCAAATGCTTCTTAAAACGAGATATTGCATCTCATATTTATGTTTCATGATAAGATATAATATTCATTGCGAAGTGTTATGCATTCCTCGTCTATGATTCAAATGAACGTAAATGCGACACGTCATTGCGAGGAAATAGCGTTTGCAGATGTCTAGGTATCGTAGCAATAGAGTTCTAATGCTTCCTAAAATGCGATATCGCATCTCATTTCTATGTTTCATGGTAAGATATAATATGATTTGCTAAGTGTTATGTATTCCTCGTCTACGATTCAAATGAAAGTAAATGCGACACTTCCTTGCAAGGAAATAGCGATTGCAGATGTCTACGTATCGTAGCAATAGAGTTCATATGATTCTTAAAACGCGATATCGCATCTCATTTCTATGTTTCATGGTAAGATATAACATGATTTGCGAAGTGTTATGCATTCCTCGTCTACACTTCAAATGAATGAAAATGCGACACTTCCTAGCAAGGAAATAGCGTTTGCAGATGTCTACGTATCTTAGCAAAAGAGTTCTAATGCTTCTTAAAACGCGATATCGAATCTCATTTCTATGTTTCATGGTAAGATATAACATGATTTGCGGAAGTGTTATGCATTCCTCGTCTACACTTCAAATGAATGAAAATGCGACCCTTCCTTGCAAGGAAATAGCGATTGCAGATGTCTACGTATCGTAGCAATAGAGTTCATATGATTCTTAAAACGCGATATCGCATCTCATTTCTATGTTTCATGGTAAGATTTAATATTCATTGCGAAGTGTTATGCATTCCTCGTCCTCGATTCAAATGAATGTAAATGCGACACTTCCTTGCAAGGAAATAGCGTTTGCTGGTGTCTAGGTATCGTAGCAATAGAGTTCTAATGCTTCTTAAAACGCGATATCGCATCTCAGTTCTATGTTTCATGATAAGATATAATTTTCATTGCGAAGTGTAATGCATTCCTCGTCTGCGATTCAAATGAAAGTAAATGCGACACTCCCTTGCAAGGAAATAGCGTTTGCAGATGTCTACGTATCGTAGCAATAGAGTTCTAATGCTTCTTAAAACGCGATATCGAATCTCATTTCTATGTTTGATGGTAAGATATAATATGATTTGCGAAGTGTCATGTATTCCTCGTCTACGATTCAAATGAATGTAAATGCGACACTTCCTTGCAAGGAAATAGCGTTTGCAGATGTCTAGGTATCGTAGCAATAGAGTTCTAATGCTTCCTAAAACGTGATATCGCATCTCATTTCAATGTTTCATGGTAAGATATAATATGATTTGCGAAGTGTTATGTATTCCTCGTCTACACTTCAAATGAATGTAAATGCGACACTTCTTTGCTAGGAAATAGTGTCTGCAGATGTCTAGGTATCGTAGCGATAGAGTTCTAACGCTTCTTAAAACGCGATATCGCATCTCATTTCTATGTTGCATGATAGGATATAATATTCATTGTAAAGTGTTATGTATACCTCGTATTCTCTTCAGAATAATGTAAATGCGATACTTCCTTGCATGGAAATAGCGTTTGCAGATGTCTACGAATCGAAGCAATAGAGTTCAAATGCTTCTTAAAACGAGATATTCCATCTCATATTTATGTTTCATGATAAGATATAATATTCATTGCGAAGTGTTATGCATTCCTCGTCTATGATTCAAATGAACGTAAATGCGACACGTCCTTGCAAGGAAATAGCGTTTGCAGATGTCTAGGTATCGTAGCAATAGAGTTCTAATGCTTCCTAAAACGCGATATCGCATCTCATTTCTATGTTTCATGGTAAGATATAATATGATTTGCGAAGTGTTATGTATTCCTCGTCTACGATTCAAATGAAAGTAAATGCGACACTTCCTTGCAAGGAAATAGCGATTGCAGATGTCTACGTATCGTAGCAATAGAGTTCATATGATTCTTAAAACGCGATATCGCATCTCATTTCCATGTTTCATGGTAAGATATAACATGATTTGCGAAGTGTTATGTATTCCTCGTCTACACTTCAAATAAATGTGAATGCGACACTTCCTTGAAAGGAAATAGCGTTTGCAGATGCCTACGTACCGAAGCAATAGAGTTCAAATGCTTCTTAAAACGAGATATTGCATCTCATTTCTATGTTTCATGGTAAGATATAATATTCATTGCGAAGTGTTATGCATTCCTCGTCTACACTTCAAATGAATGAAAATGCGACACTTCCTAGCAAGGAAATAGTGTTTGCAGATGTCTACGTATCGTAGCAAAAGAGTTCTAATGCTTCTTAAAACGCGATATCGAATCTCATTTCTATGTTTCATGGTAAGATATAACATGATTTGCGAAGTGTTATGCATTCCTCGTCTACACTTCAAATGAATGAAAATGCGACCCTTCCTTGCAAGGAAATAGCGATTGCAGATGTCTACGTATCGTAGCAATAGAGTTCATATGATTCTTAAAACGCGATATCGCATCTCATTTCTATGTTTCATGGTAAGATTTAATATTCATTGCGAAGTGTTATGCATTCCTCGTCCTCGATTCAAATGAATGTAAATGCGACACTTCCTTGCAAGGAAATAGCGTTTGCTGGTGTCTAGGTATCGTAGCAATAGAGTTCTAATGCTTCTTAAAACGCGATATCGCATCTCAGTTCTATGTTTCATGATAAGATATAATTTTCATTGCGAAGTGTAATGCATTCCTCGTCTGCGATTCAAATGAAAGTAAATGCGACACTCCCTTGCAAGGAAATAGCGTTTGCAGATGTCTACGTATCGTAGCAATAGAGTTCTAATGCTTCTTAAAACGCGATATCGAATCTCATTTCTATGTTTGATGGTAAGATATAATATGATTTGCGAAGTGTTATGAATTCCTCGTCTACGATTCAAATGAAAGTAAAGGCGACACTTCCTTGCAAGGAAAGAGCGATTGCAGATGTCTACGTATCGTAGCAATAGAGTTCATATGATTCTTAAAACGCGATATCGCATCTCAATTCTATGTTTCATGGTAAGATATAACATGATTTGCGAAGTGTTATGTATTCCTCGTCTACACTTCAAATGAATGAAAATGCGACACTTCCTAGCAAGGAAATAGCGTTTGCAGCTGTCTACGTATCGTAGCAATAGAGTTCTTATCATTCTTAAAACGCGATATCGCATCTCATTTCTATGTTTCATCGTAAGATATAATATGATTTGCAAAGTGTTATGTATTCCTCGTCTACACTTCAAATGAATGTAAATGCGACACTTCCTTGCAAGGAAATAGCGTTTGCAGATGTCTAGGTATCGTAACAATAGAGTTCTAATGCTTAATAAAACGCGATATTGCATCTCATTTCTAGGTTTCATGATAAGATATAATATTCATTGCGAAGTGTTATGCATTCCTCGTCTGCGATTCAAGTGAAAGTAAATGCGACACTTCCTTGCAAGGAAATAGCGATTGCAGATGTCTACGTATCGTAGCAATAGAGTTCATATGATTCTTAAAACGCGATATCGCATCTCATTTCTACGTTTCATGGTAAGATATAACATGATTTGCGAAGTGTTATGCATTCCTCGTCTACACTTCAAATGAATGAAAATGCGACACTTCCTAGCAAGGAAATAGCGTTTGCAGATGTCTACGTATCGTAGCAATAGGGTTCTAATGCTTCTTAAAACGCGATATCGAATCTCATTTCTATGTTTCATGGTAAGATATAATATGATTTGCGAAGTGTTATGTATTCCTCGTCTACGATTCAAATGAAAGTAAATGCGACACTTCCTTGCAAGGAAATAGCGATTGCAGATGTCTACGTATCGTAGCAATAGAGTTCATATGATTCTTAAAACGCGATATCGCATCTCATTTCTATGTTTCATGGTAAGATATAACATGATTTGCGAAGTGTTATGCATTCCTCGTCTACACTTCAAATGAATGAAAATGCGACACTTCCTAGCAAGGGAATAGCGTTTGCAGATGTCTAGGTATCGTAGCAATAGAGTTCTAATGCTTCTTAAAACGCGATTTCCCATCTCAGTTCTATGTTTCATGGTAAGATATAATATGATTTGCGAAGTATCATGTATTCCTCGTCTACATTTCAAATGAATGTAAATGCGACACTTCCTTGCTAGGAAATAGCGATTGCAGATGTCTACGTATCGTAGCAATAGCTTTCTAATGCTTCTTAAAACGCGATATCGAATCTCATTTCTATGTTTCATGGTAAGATATAATATGATTTGCGAAGTGTCATGTATTCCTCGTCTACACTTCAAATGAATGTAAATGCGACACTTCCTTGCAAAGAAATAGCGTTTGCAAATGTCTACGTATCGAAGCAATAGAGTTCAAATGCTTCTTAAAACGAGATATTGCATCTCATATTTATGTTTCATGATAAGATATAATATTCATTGCGAAGTGTTATGCATTCCTCGTCTATGATTCAAATGAACGTAAATGCGACACGTCCTTGCAAGGAAATAGTGTTTGCAGATGTCTAGGTATCGTAGCAATAGAGTTCTAATGCTTCCTAAAACGCGATATCGCATCTCATTTCTATGTTTCATGGTAAGATATAATATGATTTGCGAAGTGTTATGTATTCCTCGTCTACGATTCAAATGAAAGTAAATGCGACACTTCCTTGCAAGGAAATAGCGATTGCAGATGTCTACGTATCGTAGCAATAGAGTTCATATGATTCTTAAAACGCGATATCGCATCTCATTTCTATGTTTCATGGTAAGATATAACATGATTTGCGAAGTGTTATGCATTCCTCGTCTACACTTCAAATGAATGAAAATGCGACACTTCCTAGCAAGGAAATAGCGTTTGCAGATGTCTACGTATCGTAGCAAAAGAGTTCTAATGCTTCCTAAAACGCGATATTGCATCTCATTTCTATGTTTCATGGTAAGATATAATATGATTTGCGAAGTGTTATGTATTCCTCGTCTACGATTCAAATGAAAGTAAATGCGACACTTCCTTGCAAGGAAATAGCGATTGCAGATGTCTACGTATCGTAGCAATAGAGTTCATATGATTCTTAAAACGCGATATCGCATCTCATTTCCATGTTTCATGGTAAGATATAACATGATTTGCGAAGTGTTATGTATTCCTCGTCTACACTTCAAATGAATGTAAATGCGACACTTCCTTGCAAAGAAATAGCGTTTGCAAATGTCTACGTTTCGAAGCAATAGAGTTCAAATGCTTCTTAAAACGAGATATTACATCTCATATTTATGTATCATGATAAGATATAATATTCATTGCGAAGTGTTATGCATTCCTCGTCTATGATTCAAATGAACGTAAATGCGACACGTCATTGCAAGGAAATAGCGTTTGCAGATGTCTAGGTATCGTAGCAATAGAGTTCTAATGCTTCCTAAAACGCGATATCGCATCTCATTTCTATGTTTCATGGTAAGATATAATATGATTTGCGAAGTGTTATGTATTCCTCGTCTACGATTCAAATGAAAGTAAATGCGACACTTCCTTGCAAGGAAATAGCGATTGCAGATGTCTACGTATCGTAGCAATAGAGTTCATATGATTCTTAAAACGCGATATCGCATCTCATTTCTATGTTTCATGGTAAGATATAACATGATTTGCGAAGTGTTATGCATTCCTCGTCTACACTTCAAATGAATGAAAATGCGACACTTCCTAGCAAGGAAATAGCGTTTGCAGATGCCTACGTACCGAAGCAATAGAGTTCAAATGCTTCTTAAAACGAGATATTGCATCTCATTTCTATGTTTTATGATAAGATATAATATTCATTGCGAAGTGTTATGCATTCCTCGTCTGCGATTCAAATGAAAGTAAATGCGACACTTCCTTGCAAGGAAAGAGCGATTGCAGATGTCTACGTATCGTAGCAATAGAGTTCATATGATTCTTAAAACGCGATATCGCATCTCATTTCTATGTTTCATGGTAGGATATAACATGATTTGCGAAGTGTTATGTATTCCTCGTCTACACTTCAAGTGAATGAAAATGCGACACTTCCTAGCAAGGAAATAGCGTTTGCAGATGTCTACGTATCGTAGCAATAGAGTTCTAATGCTTCTTAAAACGCGATATCGAATCTCATTTCTATGTTTCATGGTAAGATATAACATGATTTGCGAAGTGTTATGTATTCCTCGTCTGCACTTCAAATGAATGTAAATGCGACACTTCCCTGCAAGGAAATAGCGTTTGCAGATGTCTACGAACCGAAGCAATAGTGTTCAAATGCTTCTTAAAACGAGATATTGCATCTCATTTCTATGTTTCATGATAAGATATAATATTCATTGCGAAGTGTAATGCATTCCTCGTCTGCGATTCAAATGAAAGTAAATGCGACACTTCCTTGCAAGGAAATAGCGATTGCAGATGTCTACGTATCGTAGCAATAGAGTTCATATGATTCTTAAGACGCGATATCGCATCTCATTTCTATGTTTCATGCTAAGATATAACATGATTTGCCAAGTGTTATGTATGCCTCGTCTACACTTCAAATGAATGTAAATGCGACACTTCCTTGCAAAGAAATAGCGTTTGCAAATGTCTACGTTTCGAAGCAATAGAGTTCAAATGCTTCTTAAAACGAGATATTGCATCTCATATTTATGTTTCATGATAAGATATAATATTCATTGCGAAGTGTTATGCATTCCTCGTCCTCGATTCAAATGAATGTAAATGCGACACTTCCTTGCAAGGAAATAGCGTTTGCTGGTGTCTAGGTATCGTAGCAATAGAGTTCTAATGCTTCTTAAAACGCGATATCGCATCTCAGTTCTATGTTTCATGATAAGATATAATATTCATTGCGAAGTGTAATGCATTCCTCGTCTGCGATTCAAATGAAAGTAAATGCGACACTCCCTTGCAAGGAAATAGCGTTTGCAGATGTCTACGTATCGTAGCAATAGAGTTCTAATGCTTCTTAAAGCGCGATATCGAATCTCATTTCTATGTTTGATGGTAAGATATAATATGATTTGCGAAGTGTCATGTATTCCTCGTCTACACTTCAAATGAATGTAAATGCGACACTTCCTTGCTAGGAAATAGCGTCTGCAGATGTCTAGGTATCGTAGCAATAGAATTCAAATGCTTCTTAAAACGAGATATTGCATCTCATATCTATGTTTCATGATAAGATACAATGTACATTGCGAAGTGTTATGCATTCCTCGTCTACGATTCAAATGGAAGTAAATGCGACACTTCCTTGCAAGGAAATAGCGATTGCAGATGTCTACGTATCGTAGCAATAGAGTTCATATGATTCTTAAAACGCGATATCGCATCTCATTTCCATGTTTCATGGTAAGATATAACATGATTTGCGAAGTGTTATGTATTCCTCGTCTACACTTCAAATAAATGTGAATGCGACACTTCCTTGCAAGGAAATAGCGTTTGCAGATGCCTACGTACCGAAGCAATAGAGTTCAAATGCTTCTTAAAACGAGATATTGCATCTCATTTCTATGTTTTATGATAAGATATAATATTCATTGCGAAGTGTTATGCATTCCTCGTCTGCGATTCAAATGAAAGTAAATGCGACACTTCCTTGCAAGGAAAGAGCGATTGCAGATGTCTACGTATCGTAGCAATAGAGTTCATATGATTCTTAAAACGCGATATCGCATCTCATTTCTATGTTTCATGGTAGGATATAACATGATTTGCGAAGTGTTATGTATTCCTCGTCTACACTTCAAGTGAATGAAAATGCGACACTTCCTAGCAAGGAAATAGCGTTTGCAGATGTCTACGTATCGTAGCAATAGAGTTCCAATGCTTCTTAAAACGCGATATCGAATCTCATTTCTATGTTTCATGGTAAGATATAACATGATTTGCGAAGTGTTATGTATTCCTCGTCTGCACTTCAAATGAATGTAAATGCGACACTTCCCTGCAAGGAAATAGCGTTTGCAGATGTCTACGAACCGAAGCAATAGTGTTCAAATGCTTCTTAAAACGAGATATTGCATCTCATTTCTATGTTTCATGATAAGATATAATATTCATTGC
Source organism: Xylocopa sonorina (assembly GCF_050948175.1). Classification (NCBI taxonomy): domain Eukaryota; kingdom Metazoa; phylum Arthropoda; class Insecta; order Hymenoptera; family Apidae; genus Xylocopa; species Xylocopa sonorina. The sequence goes on along the minus strand of NW_027490280.1, from coordinate 138,287 downwards.
GAAGTGTAATGCATTCCTCGTCTGCGATTCAAATGAAAGTAAATGCGACACTTCCTTGCAAGGAAATAGCGATTGCAGATGTCTACGTATCGTAGCAATAGAGTTCATATGATTCTTAAGACGCGATATCGCATCTCATTTCTATGTTTCATGCTAAGATATAACATGATTTGCCAAGTGTTATGTATGCCTCGTCTACACTTCAAATGAATGTAAATGCGACACTTCCTTGCAAAGAAATAGCGTTTGCAAATGTCTACGTTTCGAAGCAATAGAGTTCAAATGCTTCTTAAAACGAGATATTGCATCTCATATTTATGTTTCATGATAAGATATAATATTCATTGCGAAGTGTTATGCATTCCTCGTCTATGATTCAAATGAACGTAAATGCGACACGTCATTGCAAGGAAATAGCGTTTGCAGATGTCTAGGTATCGTAGCAATAGAGTTCTAATGCTTCCTAAAATGCGATATCGCATCTCATTTCTATGTTTCATGGTAAGATATAATATGATTTGCGAAGTGTTATGTATTCCTCGTCTACGATTCAAATGAAAGTAAATGCGACACATCCTTGCAAGGAAATAGCGATTGCAGATGTCTACGTATCGTAGCAATAGAGTTCATATGATTCTTAAAACGCGATATCGCATCTCATTTCTATGTTTCATGGTAAGATATAACATGATTTGCGAAGTGTTATGCATTCCTCGTCTACACTTCAAATGAATGAAAATGCGACACTTCCTAGCAAGGAAATAGCGTTTGCAGATGTCTACGTATCGTAGCAAAAGAGTTCTAATGCTTCTTAAAACGCGATATCGAATCTCATTTCTATGTTTCATGGTAAGATATAACATGATTTGCGAAGTGTTATGCATTCCTCGTCTACACTTCAAATGAATGAAAATGCGACACTTCCTTGCAAGGAAATAGCGATTGCAGATGTCTACGTATCGTAGCAATAGAGTTCATATGATTCTTAAAACGCGATATCGCATCTCATTTCTATGTTTCATGGTAAGATTTAATATTCATTGCGAAGTGTTATGCATTCCTCGTCCTCGATTCAAATGAATGTAAATGCGACACTTCCTTGCAAGGAAATAGCGTTTGCTGGTGTCTAGGTATCGTAGCAATAGAGTTCTAATGCTTCTTAAAACGCGATATCGCATCTCAGTTCTATGTTTCATGATAAGATATAATATTCATTGCGAAGTGTAATGCATTCCTCGTCTGCGATTCAAATGAAAGTAAATGCGACACTCCCTTGCAAGGAAATAGCGTTTGCAGATGTCTACGTATCGTAGCAATAGAGTTCTAATGCTTCTTAAAGCGCGATATCGAATCTCATTTCTATGTTTGATGGTAAGATATAATATGATTTGCGAAGTGTCATGTATTCCTCGTCTACACTTCAAATGAATGTAAATGCGACACTTCCTTGCTAGGAAATAGCGTCTGCAGATGTCTAGGTATCGTAGCAATAGAATTCAAATGCTTCTTAAAACGAGATATTGCATCTCATATCTATGTTTCATGATAAGATACAATGTACATTGCGAAGTGTTATGCATTCCTCGTCTACGATTCAAATGGAAGTAAATGCGACACTTCCTTGCAAGGAAATAGCGATTGCAGATGTCTACGTATCGTAGCAATAGAGTTCATATGATTCTTAAAACGCGATATCGCATCTCATTTCCATGTTTCATGGTAAGATATAACATGATTTGCGAAGTGTTATGTATTCCTCGTCTACACTTCAAATAAATGTGAATGCGACACTTCCTTGCAAGGAAATAGCGTTTGCAGATGCCTACGTACCGAAGCAATAGAGTTCAAATGCTTCTTAAAACGAGATATTGCATCTCATTTCTATGTTTTATGATAAGATATAATATTCATTGCGAAGTGTTATGCATTCCTCGTCTGCGATTCAAATGAAAGTAAATGCGACACTTCCTTGCAAGGAAAGAGCGATTGCAGATGTCTACGTATCGTAGCAATAGAGTTCATATGATTCTTAAAACGCGATATCGCATCTCATTTCTATGTTTCATGGTAGGATATAACATGATTTGCGAAGTGTTATGTATTCCTCGTCTACACTTCAAGTGAATGAAAATGCGACACTTCCTAGCAAGGAAATAGCGTTTGCAGATGTCTACGTATCGTAGCAATAGAGTTCCAATGCTTCTTAAAACGCGATATCGAATCTCATTTCTATGTTTCATGGTAAGATATAACATGATTTGCGAAGTCTTATGTATTCCTCGTCTGCACTTCAAATGAATGTAAATGCGACACTTCCCTGCAAGGAAATAGCGTTTGCAGATGTCTACGAACCGAAGCAATAGTGTTCAAATGCTTCTTAAAACGAGATATTGCATCTCATTTCTATGTTTCATGATAAGATATAATATTCATTGCGAAGTGTAATGCATTCCTCGTCTGCGATTCAAATGAAAGTAAATGCGACACTTCCTTGCAAGGAAATAGCGATTGCAGATGTCTACGTATCGTAGCAATAGAGTTCATATGATTCTTAAGACGCGATATCGCATCTCATTTCTATGTTTCATGCTAAGATATAACATGATTTGCCAAGTGTTATGTATGCCTCGTCTACACTTCAAATGAATGTAAATGCGACACTTCCTTGCAAAGAAATAGCGTTTGCAAATGTCTACGTTTCGAAGCAATAGAGTTCAAATGCTTCTTAAAACGAGATATTGCATCTCATATTTATGTTTCATGATAAGATATAATATTCATTGCGAAGTGTTATGCATTCCTCGTCTATGATTCAAATGAACGTAAATGCGACACGTCATTGCAAGGAAATAGCGTTTGCAGATGTCTAGGTATCGTAGCAATAGAGTTCTAATGCTTCCTAAAATGCGATATCGCATCTCATTTCTATGTTTCATGGTAAGATATAATATGATTTGCGAAGTGTTATGTATTCCTCGTCTACGATTCAAATGAAAGTAAATGCGACACTTCCTTGCAAGGAAATAGCGATTGCAGATGTCTACGTATCGTAGCAATAGAGTTCATATGATTCTTAAAACGCGATATCGCATCTCATTTCTATGTTTCATGGTAAGATATAACATGATTTGCGAAGTGTTATGCATTCCTCGTCTACACTTCAAATGAATGAAAATGCGACACTTCCTAGCAAGGAAATAGCGTTTGCAGATGTCTACGTATCGTAGCAAAAGAGTTCTAATGCTTCTTAAAACGCGATATCGAATCTCATTTCTATGTTTCATGGTAAGATATAACATGATTTGCGAAGTGTTATGCATTCCTCGTCTACACTTCAAATGAATGAAAATGCGACACTTCCTTGCAAGGAAATAGCGATTGCAGATGTCTACGTATCGTAGCAATAGAGTTCATATGATTCTTAAAACGCGATATCGCATCTCATTTCTATGTTTCATGGTAAGATTTAATATTCATTGCGAAGTGTTATGCATTCCTCGTCCTCGATTCAAATGAATGTAAATGCGACACTTCCTTGCAAGGAAATAGCGTTTGCTGGTGTCTAGGTATCGTAGCAATAGAGTTCTAATGCTTCTTAAAACGCGATATCGCATCTCAGTTCTATGTTTCATGATAAGATATAATATTCATTGCGAAGTGTAATGCATTCCTCGTCTGCGATTCAAATGAAAGTAAATGCGACACTCCCTTGCAAGGAAATAGCGTTTGCAGATGTCTACGTATCGTAGCAATAGAGTTCTAATGCTTCTTAAAGCGCGATATCGAATCTCATTTCTATGTTTGATGGTAAGATATAATATGATTTGCGAAGTGTCATGTATTCCTCGTCTACACTTCAAATGAATGTAAATGCGACACTTCCTTGCTAGGAAATAGCGTCTGCAGATGTCTAGGTATCGTAGCAATAGAATTCAAATGCTTCTTAAAACGAGATATTGCATCTCATATCTATGTTTCATGATAAGATACAATGTACATTGCGAAGTGTTATGCATTCCTCGTCTACGATTCAAATGGAAGTAAATGCGACACTTCCTTGCAAGGAAATAGCGATTGCAGATGTCTACGTATCGTAGCAATAGAGTTCATATGATTCTTAAAACGCGATATCGCATCTCATTTCCATGTTTCATGGTAAGATATAACATGATTTGCGAAGTGTTATGTATTCCTCGTCTACACTTCAAATAAATGTGAATGCGACACTTCCTTGCAAGGAAATAGCGTTTGCAGATGCCTACGTACCGAAGCAATAGAGTTCAAATGCTTCTTAAAACGAGATATTGCATCTCATTTCTATGTTTTATGATAAGATATAATATTCATTGCGAAGTGTTATGCATTCCTCGTCTGCGATTCAAATGAAAGTAAATGCGACACTTCCTTGCAAGGAAAGAGCGATTGCAGATGTCTACGTATCGTAGCAATAGAGTTCATATGATTCTTAAAACGCGATATCGCATCTCATTTCTATGTTTGATGGTAAGATATAATATGATTTGCGAAGTGTCATGTATTCCTCGTCTACACTTCAAATGAATGAAAATGCGACACTTCCTAGCAAGGAAATAGCGTTTGCAGATGTCTACGTATCGTAGCAATAGAGTTCTAATGCTTCTTAAAACGCGATATCGAATCTCATTTCTATGTTTCATGGTAAGATATAACATGATTTGTGAAGTGTTATGTATTCCTCGTCTGCACTTCAAATGAATGTAAATGCGACACTTCCCTGCAAGGAAATAGCGTTTGCAGATGTCTACATACCGAAGCAATAGTGTTCAAATGCTTCTTAGAACGAGATATTGCATCTCATTTCTATGTTTCATGATAAGATATAATATTCATTGCGAAGTGTAATGCATTCCTCGTCTGCGATTCAAATGAAAGTAAATGCGACACTTCCTTGCAAGGAAATAGCGATTGCAGATGTCTACGTATCGTAGCAATAGAGTTCATATGATTCTTAAAACGCGATATCGCATCTCATTTCTATGTTTCATGCTAAGATATAACATGATTTGCCAAGTGTTATGTATGCCTCGTCTACACTTCAAATGAATGTAAATGCGACACTTCCTTGCAAAGAAATAGCGTTTGCAAATGTCTACGTTTCGAAGCAATAGAGTTCAAATGCTTCTTAAAACGAGATATTGCATCTCATATTTATGTTTCATGATAAGATATAATATTCATTGCGAAGTGTTATGCATTCCTCGTCTATGATTCAAATGAACGTAAATGCGACACGTCATTGCAAGGAAATAGCGTTTGCAGATGTCTAGGTATCGTAGCAATAGAGTTCTAATGCTTCCTAAAATGCGATATCGCATCTCATTTCTATGTTTCATGGTAAGATATAATATGATTTGCCAAGTGTTATGTATGCCTCGTCTACACTTCAAATGAATGTAAATGCGACACTTCCTTGCAAAGAAATAGCGTTTGCAAATGTCTACGTTTCGAAGCAATAGAGTTCAAATGCTTCTTAAAACGAGATATTGCATCTCATATTTATGTTTCATGATAAGATATAATATTCATTGCGAAGTGTTATGCATTCCTCGTCTATGATTCAAATGAACGTAAATGCGACACGTCATTGCAAGGAAATAGCGTTTGCAGATGTCTAGGTATCGTAGCAATAGAGTTCTAATGCTTCCTAAAATGCGATATCGCATCTCATTTCTATGTTTCATGGTAAGATATAATATGATTTGCGAAGTGTTATGTATTCCTCGTCTACGATTCAAATGAAAGTAAATGCGACACTTCCTTGCAAGGAAATAGCGATTGCAGATGTCTACGTATCGTAGCAATAGAGTTCATATGATTCTTAAAACGCGATATCGCATCTCATTTCTATGTTTCATGGTAAGATATAACATGATTTGCGAAGTGTTATGCATTCCTCGTCTACACTTCAAATGAATGAAAATGCGACACTTCCTAGCAAGGAAATAGCGTTTGCAGATGTCTACGTATCGTAGCAAAAGAGTTCTAATGCTTCTTAAAACGCGATATCGAATCTCATTTCTATGTTTCATGGTAAGATGTAACATGATTTGCGAAGTGTTATGCATTCCTCGTCTACACTTCAAATGAATGAAAATGCGACCCTTCCTTGCAAGGAAATAGCGATTGCAGATGTCTACGTATCGTAGCAATAGAGTTCATATGATTCTTAAAACGCGATATCGCATCTCATTTCTATGTTTCATGGTAAGATTTAATATTCATTGCGAAGTGTTATGCATTCCTCGTCCTCGATTCAAATGAATGTAAATGCGACACTTCCTTGCAAGGAAATAGCGTTTGCTGGTGTCTAGGTATCGTAGCAATAGAGTTCTAATGCTTCTTAAAACGCGATATCGCATCTCAGTTCTATGTTTCATGATAAGATATAATATTCATTGCGAAGTGTAATGCATTCCTCGTCTGCGATTCAAATGAAAGTAAATGCGACACTCCCTTGCAAGGAAATAGCGTTTGCAGATATCTACGTATCGTAGCAATAGAGTTCTAATGCTTCTTAAAACGCGATATCGAATCTCATTTCTATGTTTGATGGTAAGATATAATATGATTTGCGAAGTGTCATGTATTCCTCGTCTACACTTCAAATGAATGTAAATGCGACACTTCCTTGCTAGGAAATAGCGTCTGCAGATGTCTAGGTATCGTAGCAATAGAATTCAAATGCTTCTTAAAACGAGATATTGCATCTCATATCTATGTTTCATGATAAGATACAATGTACATTGCGAAGTGTTATGCATTCCTCGTCTACGATTCAAATGAATGTAAATGCGACACTTCCTTGCAAGGAAATAGCGTTTGCAGATGTCTAGGTATCGTAGCAATAGAGTTCTAATGCTTCCTAAAACGTGATATCGCATCTCATTTCAATGTTTCATGATAAGATATAATATGATTTGCGAAGTGTTATGTATTCCTCGTCTACACTTCAAATGAATGTAAATGCGACACTTCTTTGCTAGGAAATAGTGTCTGCAGATGTCTAGGTATCGTAGCGATAGAGTTCTAACGCTTCTTAAAACGCGATATCGCATCTCATTTCTATGTTGCATGATAGGATATAATATTCATTGTAAAGTGTTATGTATACCTCGTATTCTCTTCAGAAGAATGTAAATGCGATACTTCCTTGCATGGAAATAGCGTTTGCAGATGTCTACGAATCGAAGCAATAGAGTTCAAATGCTTCTTAAAACGAGATATTCCATCTCATATTTATGTTTCATGATAAGATATAATATTCATTGCGAAGTGTTATGCATTCCTCGTCTATGATTCAAATGAACGTAAATGCGACACGTCCTTGCAAGGAAATAGCGTTTGCAGATGTCTAGGTATCGTAGCAATAGAGTTCTAATGCTTCCTAAAACGCGATATCGCATCTCATTTCTATGTTTCATGGTAAGATATAATATGATTTGCGAAGTGTTATGTATTCCTCGTCTACGATTCAAATGAAAGTAAATGCGACACTTCCTTGCAAGGAAATAGCGATTGCAGATGTCTACGTATCGTAGCAATAGAGTTCATATGATTCTTAAAACGCGATATCGCATCTCATTTCCATGTTTCATGGTAAGATATAACATGATTTGCGAAGTGTTATGTATTCCTCGTCTACACTTCAAATAAATGTGAATGCGACACTTCCTTGCAAGGAAATAGCGTTTGCAGATGCCTACGAACCGAAGCAATAGAGTTCAAATGCTTCTTAAAACGAGATATTGCATCTCATTTCTATGTTTTATGATAAGATATAATATTCATTGCGAAGTGTTATGCATTCCTCGTCTGCGATTCAAATGAAAGTAAATGCGACACTTCCTTGCAAGGAAAGAGCGATTGCAGATGTCTACGTATCGTAGCAATAGAGTTCATATGATTCTTAAAACGCGATATCGCATCTCATTTCTATGTTTCATGGTAGGATATAACATGATTTGCGAAGTGTTATGTATTCCTCGTCTACACTTCAAATGAATGAAAATGCGACACTTCCTAGCAAGGAAATAGCGTTTGCAGATGTCTACGTATCGTAGCAATAGAGTTCTAATGCTTCTTAAAACGCGATATCGAATCTCATTTCTATGTTTCATGGTAAGATATAACATGATTTGCGAAGTGTTATGTATTCCTCGTCTGCACTTCAAATGAATGTAAATGCGACACTTCCCTGCAAGGAAATAGCGTTAGAAGATGTCTACGTACCGAAGCAATAGTGTTCAAATGCTTCTTAAAACGAGATATTGCATCTCATTTCTATGTTTCATGATAAGATATAATATTCATTGCGAAGTGTAATGCATTCCTCGTCTGCGATTCAAATGAAAGTAAATGCGACACTTCCTTGCAAGGAAATAGCGATTGCAGATGTCTACGTATCGTAGCAATAGAGTTCATATGATTCTTAAAACGCGATATCGCATCTCATTTCTATGTTTCATGCTAAGATATAACATGATTTGCCAAGTGTTATGTATGCCTCGTCTACACTTCAAATGAATGTAAATGCGACACTTCCTTGCAAAGAAATAGCGTTTGCAAATGTCTACGTTTCGAAGCAATAGAGTTCAAATGCTTCTTAAAACGAGATATTGCATCTCATATTTATGTTTCATGATAAGATATAATATTCATTGCGAAGTGTTATGCATTCCTCGTCTATGATTCAAATGAACGTAAATGCGACACGTCATTGCAAGGAAATAGCGTTTGCAGATGTCTAGGTATCGTAGCAATAGAGTTCTAATGCTTCCTAAAATGCGATATCGCATCTCATTTCTATGTTTCATGGTAAGATATAATATGATTTGCCAAGTGTTATGTATGCCTCGTCTACACTTCAAATGAATGTAAATGCGACACTTCCTTGCAAGGAAATAGCGTTTGCAGATGCCTACGTACCGAAGCAATAGAGTTCAAATGCTTCTTAAAACGAGATATTGCATCTCATTTCTATGTTTTATGATAAGATATAATATTCATTGCGAAGTGTTATGCATTCCTCGTCTGCGATTCAAATGAAAGTAAATGCGACACTTCCTTGCAAGGAAAGAGCGATTGCAGATGTCTACGTATCGTAGCAATAGAGTTCATATGATTCTTAAAACGCGATATCGCATCTCATTTCTATGTTTCATGGTAGGATATAACATGATTTGCGAAGTGTTATGTATTCCTCGTCTACACTTCAAATGAATGAAAATGCGACACTTCCTAGCAAGGAAATAGCGTTTGCAGATGTCTACGTATCGTAGCAATAGAGTTCTAATGCTTCTTAAAACGCGATATCGAATCTCATTTCTATGTTTCATGGTAAGATATAACATGATTTGCGAAGTGTTATGTATTCCTCGTCTGCACTTCAAATGAATGTAAATGCGACACTTCCCTGCAAGGAAATAGCGTTTGCAGATGTCTACGTATCGTAGCAATAGAGTTCATATGATTCTTAAAACGCGATATCGCATCTCATTTCTATGTTTCATGGTAAGATATAACATGATTTGCGAAGTGTTATGCATTCCTCGTCTACACTTCAAATGAATGAAAATGCGACACTTCCTAGCAAGGAAATAGCGTTTGCAGATGTCTACGTATCGTAGCAAAAGAGTTCTAATGCTTCTTAAAACGCGATATCGAATCTCATTTCTATGTTTCATGGTAAGATATAACATGATTTGCGAAGTGTTATGCATTCCTCGTCTACACTTCAAATGAATGAAAATGCGACCCTTCCTTGCAAGGAAATAGCGATTGCAGATGTCTACGTATCGTAGCAATAGAGTTCATATGATTCTTAAAACGCGATATCGCATCTCATTTCTATGTTTCATGGTAAGATTTAATATTCATTGCGAAGTGTTATGCATTCCTCGTCCTCGATTCAAATGAATGTAAATGCGACACTTCCTTGCAAGGAAATAGCGTTTGCTGGTGTCTAGGTATCGTAGCAATAGAGTTCTAATGCTTCTTAAAACGCGATATCGCATCTCAGTTCTATGTTTCATGATAAGATATAATATTCATTGCGAAGTGTAATGCATTCCTCGTCTGCGATTCAAATGAAAGTAAATGCGACACTCCCTTGCAAGGAAATAGTGTCTGCAGATGTCTAGGTATCGTAGCGATAGAGTTCTAACGCTTCTTAAAACGCGATATCGCATCTCATTTCTATGTTGCATGATAGGATATAATATTCATTGTAAAGTGTTATGTATACCTCGTATTCTCTTCAGAATAATGTAAATGCGATACTTCCTTGCATGGAAATAGCGTTTGCAGATGCCTACGAATCGAAGCAATAGAGTTCAAATGCTTCTTAAAACGAGATATTCCATCTCATATTTATGTTTCATGATAAGATATAATATTCATTGCGAAGTGTTATGCATTCCTCGTCTATGATTCAAATGAACGTAAATGCGACACGTCCTTGCAAGGAAATAGCGTTTGCAGATGTCTAGGTATCGTAGCAATAGAGTTCTAATGCTTCCTAAAACGCGATATCGCATCTCATTTCTATGTTTCATGGTAAGATATAATATGATTTGCGAAGTGTTATGTATTCCTCGTCTACGATTCAAATGAAAGTAAATGCGACACTTCCTTGCAAGGAAATAGCGATTGCAGATGTCTACGTATCGTAGCAATAGAGTTCATATGATTCTTAAAACGCGATATCGCATCTCATTTCCATGTTTCATGGTAAGATATAACATGATTTGCGAAGTGTTATGTATTCCTCGTCTACACTTCAAATAAATGTGAATGCGACACTTCCTTGAAAGGAAATAGCGTTTGCAGATGCCTACGTACCGAAGCAATAGAGTTCAAATGCTTCTTAAAACGAGATATTGCATCTCATTTCTATGTTTCATGATAAGATATAATATTCATTGCGAAGTGTTATGCACTCCTCGTCTGCGATTCAAATGAAAGTAAATGCGACACTTCCTTGCAAGGAAATAGCGTTTGCAGATGTCTAGGTATCGTAGCAATAGAGTTCTAATGCTTCTTAAAACGCGATTTCGCATCTCAGTTCTATGTTTCATGGTAAGATATAATATGATTTGCGAAGTATCATGTATTCCTCGTCTACATTTCAAATGAATGTAAATGCGACACTTCCTTGCTAGGAAATAGCGTTTGCAGATGTCTACGTATCGTAGCAATAGCTTTCTAATGCTTCTTAAAACGCGATATCGAATCTCATTTCTATGTTTCATGGTAAGATATAATATGATTTGCGAAGTGTCATGTATTCCTCGTCCACACTTCAAATGAATGTAAATGCGACACTTCCTTGCAAAGAAATAGCGTTTGCAAATGTCTACTTATCGAAGCAATAGAGTTCAAATGCTTCTTAAAACGAGATATTGCATCTCATATTTATGTTTCATGATAAGATATAATATTCATTGCGAAGTGTTATGCATTCCTCGTCTATGATTCAAATGAAAGTAAATGCGACACTTCCTTGCAAGGAAAGAGCGATTGCAGATGTCTACGTATCGTAGCAATAGAGTTCATATGATTCTTAAAACGCGATATCGCATCTCATTTCTATGTTTCATGGTAGGATATAACATGATTTGCGAAGTGTTATGTATTCCTCGTCTACACTTCAAATGAATGAAAATGCGACACTTCCTAGCAAGGAAATAGCGTTTGCAGATGTCTACGTATCGTAGCAATAGTGTTCTAATGCTTCTTAAAACGCGATATCGAATCTCATTTCTATGTTTCATGGTAAGATATAACATGATTTGCGAAGTGTTATGTATTCCTCGTCTGCACTTCAAATGAATGTAAATGCGACACTTCCCTGCAAGGAAATAGCGTTTGCAGATGTCTACGTACCGAAGCAATAGTGTTCAAATGCTTCTTAAAACGAGATATTGCATCTCATTTCTATGTTTCATGATAAGATATAATATTCATTGCGAAGTGTAATGCATTCCTCGTCTGCGATTCAAATGAAAGTAAATGCGACACTTCCTTGCAAGGAAATAGCGATTGCAGATGTCTACGTATCGTAGCAATAGAGTTCATATGATTCTTAAAACGCGATATAGCATCTCATTTCTATGTTTCATGGTAAGATATAACATGATTTGCGAAGTGTTATGCATTCCTCGTCTACACTTCAAATGAATGAAAATGCGACACTTCCTAGCAAGGAAATAGCGTTTGCAGATGTCTACGTATCGTAGCAAAAGAGTTCTAATGCTTCTTAAAACGCGATATCGAATCTCATTTCTATGTTTCATGGTAAGATATAACATGATTTGCGAAGTGTTATGCATTCCTCGTCTACACTTCAAATGAATGAAAATGCGACCCTTCCTTGCAAGGAAATAGCGATTGCAGATGTCTACGTATCGTAGCAATAGAGTTCATATGATTCTTAAAACGCGATATCGCATCTCATTTCTATGTTTCATGGTAAGATTTAATATTCATTGCGAAGTGTTATGCATTCCTCGTCCTCGATTCAAATGAATGTAAATGCGACACTTCCTTGCAAGGAAATAGCGTTTGCTGGTGTCTAGGTATCGTAGCAATAGAGTTCTAATGCTTCTTAAAACGCGATATCGCATCTCAGTTCTATGTTTCATGATAAGATATAATTTTCATTGCGAAGTGTAATGCATTCCTCGTCTGCGATTCAAATGAAAGTAAATGCGACACTCCCTTGCAAGGAAATAGCGTTTGCAGATGTCTACGTATCGTAGCAATAGAGTTCTAATGCTTCTTAAAACGCGATATCGAATCTCATTTCTATGTTTGATGGTAAGATATAATATGATTTGCGAAGTGTCATGTATTCCTCGTCTACACTTCAAATGAATGTAAATGCGACACTTCCTTGCTAGGAAATAGCGTCTGCAGATGTCTAGGTATCGTAGCAATAGAATTCAAATGCTTCTTAAAACGAGATATTGCATCTCATATCTATGTTTCATGATAAGATACAATGTACATTGCGAAGTGTTATGCATTCCTCGTCTACGATTCAAATGAATGTAAATGCGACACTTCCTTGCAAGGAAATAGCGTTTGCAGATGTCTAGGTATCGTAGCAATAGAGTTCTAATGCTTCCTAAAACGTGATATCGCATCTCATTTCAATGTTTCATGGTAAGATATAATATGATTTGCGAAGTGTTATGTATTCCTCGTCTACACTTCAAATGAATGTAAATGCGACACTTCTTTGCTAGGAAATAGTGTCTGCAGATGTCTAGGTATCGTAGCGATAGAGTTCTAACGCTTCTTAAAACGCGATATCGCATCTCATTTCTATGTTGCATGATAGGATATAATATTCATTGTAAAGTGTTATGTATACCTCGTATTCTCTTCAGAAGAATGTAAATGCGATACTTCCTTGCATGGAAATAGCGTTTGCAGATGTCTACGAATCGAAGCAATAGAGTTCAAATGCTTCTTAAAACGAGATATTCCATCTCATATTTATGTTTCATGATAAGATATAATATTCATTGCGAAGTGTTATGCATTCCTCGTCTATGATTCAAATGAACGTAAATGCGACACGTCCTTGCAAGGAAATAGCGTTTGCAGATGTCTACGTATCGTAGCAATAGAGTTCTAATGCTTCCTAAAACGCGATATCGCATCTCATTTCTATGTTTCATGGTAAGATATAATATGATTTGCGAAGTGTTATGTATTCCTCGTCTACGATTCAAATGAAAGTAAATGCGACACTTCCTTGCAAGGAAATAGCGATTGCAGATGTCTACGTATCGTAGCAATAGAGTTCATATGATTCTTAAAACGCGATATCGCATCTCGTTTCTATGTTTCATGGTAAGATTTAATATTCATTGCGAAGTGTTATGCATTCCTCGTCTACGATTCAAATGAATGTAAATGCGACACTTCCTTGCAAGGAAATAGCGTTTGCTGGTGTCTAGGTATCGTAGCAATAGAGTTCTAATGCTTCCTAAAACGCGATATCGCATCTCATTTCTATGTTTCATGGTAAGATATAATATGATTTGCGAAGTGTTATGTATTCCTCGTCTACGATTCAAATGAAAGTAAATGGGACACTTCCTTGCAAGGAAATAGCGATTGCAGATGTCTACGTATCGTAGCAATAGAGTTCATATGATTCTTAAAACGCGATATCGCATCTCATTTCTATGTTTCATGGTAAGATATAACATGATTTGCGAAATGTTATGTATTCCTCGTCTACACTTCAAATCAATGTAAATGCGACACTTCCTTGCAAGGAAATAGCGTTTGCAGATGCCTACGTATCGTAGCAATAGAGTTCTAATGCTTCTTAAAACGCGATATCGAATCTCATTTCTATGTTTCATGGTAAGATATAACATGATTTGCGAAGTGTTATGTATTCCTCGTCTGCACTTCAAATGAATGTAAATGCGACACTTCCCTGCAAGGAAATAGCGTTTGCAGATGTCTACGTACCGAAGCAATAGAGTTCAAATGATTCTTAAAACGCGATATCGCATCTCATTTCTATGTTTCATGGTAAGATTTAATATTCATTGCGAAGTGTTATGCATTCCTCGTCTACGATTCAAATGAACGTAAATGCGACACTTCCTTGCAAGGAAATAGCGTTTGCTGGTGTCTAGGTATCGTAGCAATAGAGTTCTAATGCTTCTTAAAACGCGATATCGCATCTCAGTTCTATGTTTCATGCTAAGATATAACATGATTTGCCAAGTGTTATGTATGCCTCGTCTACACTTCAAATGAATGTAAATGCGACACTTCCTTGCAAAGAAATAGCGTTTGCAAATGTCTACGTTTCGAAGCAATAGAGTTCAAATGCTTCTTAAAACGAGATATTACATCTCATATTTATGTTTCATGATAAGATATAATATTCATTGCGAAGTGTTATGCATTCCTCGTCTATGATTCAAATGAACGTAAATGCGACACGTCATTGCAAGGAAATAGCGTTTGCAGATGTCTAGGTATCGTAGCAATAGAGTTCTAATGCTTCCTAAAACGCGATATCGCATCTCATTTCTATGTTTCATGGTAAGATATAATATGATTTGCGAAGTGTTATGTATTCCTCGTCTACGATTCAAATGAAAGTAAATGCGACACTTCCTTGCAAGGAAATAGCGATTGCAGATGTCTACGTATCGTAGCAATAGAGTTCATATGATTCTTAAAACGCGATATCGCATCTCATTTCTATGTTTCATGGTAAGATATAACATGATTTGCGAAGTGTTATGCATTCCTCGTCTACACTTCAAATGAATGAAAATGCGACACTTCCTAGCAAGGAAATAGCGTTTGCAGATGTCTACGTATCGTAGCAATAGAGTTCTAATGCTTCTTAAAACGCGATATCGAATCTCATTTCTATGTTTCATGGTAAGATATAATATGATTTGCGAAGTGTCATGTATTCCTCGTCTACACTTCAAATGAATGTAAATGCGACACTTCCTTGCTAGGAAATAGCGTCTGCAGATGTCTAGGTATCGTAGCAATAGAGTTCAAATGCTTCTTAAAACGAGATATTGCATCTCATATCTATGTTTCATGATAAGATATAATATTCATTGCGAAGTGTTATGCATTCCTCGTCTATGATTCAAATGAACGTAAATGCGACACGTCATTGCAAGGAAATAGCGTTTGCAGATGTCTAGGTATCGTAGCAATAGAGTTCTAATGCTTCCTAAAACGCGATATCGCATCTCATTTCTATGTTTCATGGTAAGATATAATATGATTTGCGAAGTGTTATGTATTCCTCGTCTACGATTCAAATGAAAGTAAATGCGACACTTCCTTGCAAGGAAATAGCGTTTGCAGATGTTTAGGTATCGTAGCAATAGAGTTCTAATGCTTCTTAAAACGCGATATCGAATCTCATTTCTATGTTTCATGGTAAGATATAATATTATTTGCGAAGTGTTATGTATTCCTCGTCTACACTTCATATGAATGTTAATGCGACACTTCCTTGCAAGGAAAGAGCGTTTGCAGATGTCTACGTATCGTAGCAATAGAGTTCTTATGATTCTTAAAACGCGATATCGCATCTCATTTCTATGTTTCATCGTAAGATATAACATGATTTGCGAAGTGTTATGCATTCCTCGTCTACACTTCAAATGAATGAAAATGCGACACTTCCTAGCAAGGAAATAGCGTTTGCAGATGTCTAGGTATCGTAGCAATAGAGTTCTAATGCTTCTTAGAACGCGATATCGCATCTCAGTTCTATGTTTCATGGTAAGATATAACATGATTTGCGAAGTGTTATGTATTCCTCGTCTGCACTTCAAATGAATGTAAATGCGACACTTCCCTGCAAGGAAATAGCGTTTGCAGATGTCTACGTACCGAAGCAATAGTGTTCAAATGCTTCTTAAAACGAGATATTGCATCTCATTTCTATGTTTCATGATAAGATATAATATTCATTGCGAATTGTAATGCATTCCTCGTCTGCGATTCGAATGAAAGTAAATGCGACACTTCCTTGCAAGGAAATAGCGATTGCAGATGTCTACGTATCGTAGCAATAGAGTTCATATGATTCTTAAAACGCGATATCGCATCTCATTTCTATGTTTCATGGTAAGATATAGTATTATTTGCGAAGTGTTATGTATTCCTCGTCTACACTTCATATGAATGTTAATGCGACACTTCCTTGCAAGGAAAGAGCGTTTGCAGATGTCTACGTATCGTAGCAATAGAGTTCTTATGATTCTTAAAACTCGATATCGCATCTCATTTCTATGTTTCATCGTAAGATATAACATGATTTGCGAAGTGTTATGCATTCCTCGTCTACACTTCAAATGAATGAAAATGCGACACTTCCTAGCAAGGAAATAGCGTTTGCAGATATCTAGGTATCGTAGCAATAGAGTTCTAATGCTTCCTAAAACGCGATATCGCATCTCATTTCTATGTTTCATCGTAAGATATAATATGATTTGCAAAGTGTTATGTATTCCTCGTCTACACTTCAAATGAATGTAAATGCGACACTTCCTTGCAAGGAAATAGCGTTTGCAGATGTCTAGGTATCGTAACAATAGAGTTCTAATGCTTCCTAAAACACGATATTGCATCTCATTTCTATGTTTCATGATAAGATATAATATTCATTGCGAAGTGTTATGCATTCCTCGTCTGCGATTCAAATGAAAGTAAATGCGACACTTCCTTGCAAGGAAATAGCGATTGCAGATGTCTACGTATCGTAGCAATAGAGTTCATATGATTCTTTAAACGCGATACCGCATCTCATTTCTATGTTTCATGGTAAGATTTAATATTCATTGCGAAGTGTTATGCATTCCTCGTCTACGATTCAAATGAATGTAAATGCGACACTTCCTTGCAAGGAAATAGCGTTTGCTGGTGTCTAGGTATCGTAGCAATAGAGTTCTAATGCTTCTTAAAACGCGATATCGCATCTCATTTCTATGTTTCATGGTAAGATATAATATGATTTGCGAAGTGTTATGTATTCCTCGTCTACGATTCAAATGAAAGTAAATGCGACACTTCCTTGCAAGGAAATAGCGATTGCAGATGTCTACGTATCGTAGCAATAGAGTTCATATGATTCTTAAAACGCGATATCGCGTCTCATTTCTATGTTTCATGGTAAGATATAACATGATTTGCGAAGTGTTATGCATTCCTCGTCTACACTTCAAATGAATGAAAATGCAACACTTCCTTGCAAGGAAATAGCGATTGCAGATGTCTACGTATCGTAGCAAGAGAGTTCTTATGATTCTTAATACTCGATATCGCATCTCATTTCTATGTTTCATCGTAAGATATAACATGATTTGCGAAGTGTTATGCATTCCTCGTCTACACTTCAAATGAATGAAAATGCGACACTTCCTAGCAAGGAAATAGCGTTTGCAGATGTCTAGGTATCGTAGCAATAGAGTTCTAATGTTTCTTAGAACGCGATATCGCATCTCAGTTCTATGTTTCATGGTAAGATGTAATATGATTTGCCAAGTGTTATGTATTCCTCGTCTACACTTCATATGAATGTTAATGCGACACTTCCTTGCAAGGAAATAGCGATTGCAGATGTCTACGTATCGTAGCAATAGAGTTCTTATGATTCTTAAAACTCGATATCGCATCTCATTTCTATGTTTCATCGTAAGATATAACATGATTTGCGAAGTGTTATGCATTCCTCGTCTACACTTCAAATGAATGAAAATGCGACACTTCCTAGCAAGGAAATAGCGTTTGCAGATGTCTAGGTATCGTAGCAATAGAGTTCTAATGTTTCTTAGAACGCGATATCGCATCTCAGTTCTATGTTTCATCGTAAGATATAATATGATTTGCAAAGTGTTATGTATTCCTCGTCTACACTTCAAATGAATGTAAATGCGACACTTCCTTGCAAGGAACTAGCGTTTGCAGATGTCTAGGTATCGTAACAATAGAGTTCTAATGCTTCCTAAAACGCGATATTGCATCTCATTTCTATGTTTCATGATAAGATATAATATTCATTGCGAAGTGTTATGCATTCCTCGTCTGCGATTCAAATGAAAGTAAATGCGACACTTCCTTGCAAGGAAATAGCGATTGCAGATGTCTACGTATCGTAGCAATAGAGTTCATATGATTCTTAAAACGCGATATCGCATCTCATTTCTATGTTTCATGGTAAGATTTAATATTCATTGCGAAGTGTTATGCATTCCTCGTCTAGGATTCAAATGATGTAAATGCGACACTTCCTTGCAAGGAAATAGCGTTTGCTGATGTCTAGGTATCGTAGCAATAGAGTTCTAATGCTTCTTAAAACGCGATATCGCATCTCAGTTCTATGTTTCATGCTAAGATATAACATGATTTGCCAAGTGTTATGTATGCCTCGTCTACACTTCAAATGAATGTAAATGCGACACTTCCTTGCAAAGAAATAGCGTTTGCAAATGTCTACGTTTCGAAGCAATAGAGTTCAAATGCTTCTTAAAACGAGATATTGCATCTCATATTTATGTTTCATGATAAGATATAATATTCATTGCGAAGTGTTATGCATTCCTCGTCTATGATTCAAATGAACGTAAATGCGACACGTCATTGCAAGGAAATAGCGTTTGCAGATGTCTAGGTATCGTAGCAATAGAGTTCTAATGCTTCCTAAAACGCGATATCGCATCTCATTTCTATGTTTCATGGTAAGATATAATATGATTTGCGAAGTGTTATGTATTCCTCGTCTACGATTTAAATGAAAGTAAATGCGACACTTCCTTGCAAAGAAATAGCGATTGCAGATGTCTACGTTTCGAAGCAATAGAGTTCAAATGCTTCTTAAAACGAGATATTGCATCTCATATTCATGTTTCATGATAAGATGTAATATTCATTGCGAAGTGTTATGCATTCCTCGTCTATGATTCAAATGAACGTAAATGCGACACGTCATTGCAAGGAAATAGCGTTTGCAGATGTCTAGGTATCGTAGCAATAGAGTTCTAATGCTTCCTAAAACGCGATATCGCATCTCATTTCTATGTTTCATGGTAAGATATAATATGATTTGCGAAGTGTTATGTATTCCTCGTCTACGATTCAAATGAAAGTAAATGCGACACTTCCTTGCAAGGAAATAGCGTTTGCAGATGTTTAGGTATCGTAGCAATAGAGTTCTAATGCTTCTTAAAACGCGATATCGCATCTCAGTTCTATGTTTCATGCTAAGATATAACATGATTTGCCAAGTGTTATGTATGCCTCGTCTACACTTCAAATGAATGTAAATGCGACACTTCCTTGCAAAGAAATAGCGTTTGCAAATGTCTACGTTTCGAAGCAATAGAGTTCAAATGCTTCTTAAAACGAGATATTGCATCTCATATTTATGTTTCATGATAAGATATAATATTCATTGCGAAGTGTTATGCATTCCTCGTCTGTGATTCAAATGAACGTAAATGCGACACGTCATTGCAAGGAAATAGCGTTTGCAGATGTCTAGGTATCGTAGCAATAGAGTTCTAATGCTTCCTAAAACGCGATATCGCATCTCATTTCTATGTTTCATGGTAAGATATAATATGATTTGCGAAGTGTTATGTATTCCTCGTCTACGATTCAAATGAAAGTAAATGCGACACTTCCTTGCAAGGAAATAGCGATTGCAGATGTCTACGTATCGTAGCAATAGAGTTCATATGATTCTTAAAACGCGATATCGCATCTCATTTCTATGTTTCATGGTAAGATATAACATGATTTGCGAAGTGTTATGCATTCCTCGTCTACACTTCAAATGAATGAAAATGCAACACTTCCTTGCAAGGAAATAGCGGTTGCAGATGTCTACGTATCGTAGCAATAGAGTTCTTATGATTCTTAAAACTCGATATCGCATCTCATTTCTATGTTTCGTCGTAAGATATAACATGATTTGCGAAGTGTTATGCATTCCTCGTCTACACTTCAAATGAATGAAAATGCGACACTTCCTAGCAAGGAAATAGCGTTTGCAGATGTCTAGGTATCGTAGCAATAGAGTTCTAATGTTTCTTAGAACGCGATATCGCATCTCAGTTCTATGTTTCATGGTAAGATATAATATGATTTGCCAAGTGTTATGTATTCCTCGTCTACACTTCATATGAATGTTAATGCGACACTTCCTTGCAAGGAAAGAGCGTTTGCAGCTGTCTACGTATCGTAGCAATAGAGTTCTTATGATTCTTAAAACGCGATATCGCATCTCATTTCTATGTTTCATCGTAAGATATAATATGATTTGCAAAGTGTTATGTATTCCTCGTCTACACTTCAAATGAATGTAAATGCGACACTTCCTTGCAAGGAAATAGCGTTTGCAGATGTCTAGGTATCGTAACAATAGAGTTCTAATGCTTCCTAAAACACGATATTGCATCTCATTTCTATGTTTCATGATAAGATATAATATTCATTGCGAAGTGTTATGCATTCCTCGTCTGCGATTCAAATGAAAGTAAATGCGACACTTCCTTGCAAGGAAATAGCGATTGCAGATGTCTACGTATCGTAGCAATAGAGTTCATATGATTCTTAAAACGCGATATCGCATCTCATTTCTATGTTTCATGGTAAGATTTAATATTCATTGCGAAGTGTTATGCATTCCTCGTCTACGATTCAAATGAATGTAAATGCGACACTTCCTTGCAAGGAAATAGCGTTTGCTGGTGTCTAGGTATCGTAGCAATAGAGTTCTAATGCTTCTTAAAACGCGATATCGCATCTCAGTTCTATGTTTCATGCTAAGATATAACATGATTTGCCAAGTGTTATGTATGCCTCGTCTACACTTCAAATGAATGTAAATGCGACACTTCCTTGCAAAGAAATAGCGTTTGCAAATGTCTACGTTTCGAAGCAATAGAGTTCAAACGCTTCTTAAAACGAGATATTGCATCTCATATTTATGTTTCATGATAAGATATAATATTCATTGCGAAGTGTTATGCATTCCTCGTCTGTGATTCAAATGAACGTAAATGCGACACGTCATTGCAAGGAAATAGCGTTTGCAGATGTCTAGGTATCGTAGCAATAGTGTTCTAATGCTTCCTAAAACGCGATATCGCATCTCATTTCTATGTTTCATGGTAAGATATAATATGATTTGCGAAGTGTTATGTATTCCTCGTCTACGATTCAAATGAAAGTAAATGCGACACTTCCTTGCAAGGAAATAGCGATTGCAGATGTCTACGTATCGTAGCAATAGAGTTCATATGATTCTTAAAACGCGATATCGCGTCTCATTTCTATGTTTCATGGTAAGATATAACATGATTTGCGAAGTGTTATGCATTCCTCGTCTACACTTCAAATGAATGAAAATGCAACACTTCCTTGCAAGGAAATAGCGATTGCAGATGTCTACGTATCGTAGCAAGAGAGTTCTTATGATTCTTAAAACTCGATATCGCATCTCATTTCTATGTTTCATCGTAAGATATAACATGATTTGCGAAGTGTTATGCATTCCTCGTCTACACTTCAAATGAATGAAAATGCGACACTTCCTAGCAAGGAAATAGCGTTTGCAGATGTCTAGGTATCGTAGCAATAGAGTTCTAATGTTTCTTAGAACGCGATATCGCATCTCAGTTCTATGTTTCATGGTAAGATATAATATGATTTGCCAAGTGTTATGTATTCCTCGTCTACACTTCATATGAATGTTAATGCGACACTTCCTTGCAAGGAAATAGCGATTGCAGATGTCTACGTATCGTAGCAATAGAGTTCTTATGATTCTTAAAACTCGATATCGCATCTCATTTCTATGTTTCATCGTAAGATATAACATGATTTGCGAAGTGTTATGCATTCCTCGTCTACACTTCAAATGAATGAAAATGCGACACTTCCTAGCAAGGAAATAGCGTTTGCAGATGTCTAGGTATCGTAGCAATAGAGTTCTAATGTTTCTTAGAACGCGATATCGCATCTCAGTTCTATGTTTCATGGTAAGATATAATATGATTTGCCTAGTGTTATGTATTCCTCGTCTACACTTCATATGAATGTTAATGCGACACTTCCTTGCAAGGAAAGAGCGTTTGCAGCTGTCTACGTATCGTAGCAATAGAGTTCTTATGATTCTTAAAACGCGATATCGCATCTCATTTCTATGTTTCATCGTAAGATATAATATGATTTGCAAAGTGTTATGTATTCCTCGTCTACACTTCAAATGAATGTAAATGCGACACTTCCTTGCAAGGAACTAGCGTTTGCAGATGTCTAGGTATCGTAACAATAGAGTTCTAATGCTTCCTAAAACGCGATATTGCATCTCATTTCTATGTTTCATGATAAGATATAATATTCATTGCGAAGTTTTATGCATTCCTCGTCTGCGATTCAAATGAAAGTAAATGCGACACTTCCTTGCAAGGAAATAGCGATTGCAGATGTCTACGTATCGTAGCAATAGAGTTCATATGATTCTTAAAACGCGATATCG
Source organism: Xylocopa sonorina (assembly GCF_050948175.1). Lineage (NCBI taxonomy): Eukaryota > Metazoa > Arthropoda > Insecta > Hymenoptera > Apidae > Xylocopa > Xylocopa sonorina. Next base: position 115,189 of record NW_027490280.1, on the reverse strand, counting down.
CATCTCATTTCTATGTTTCATGGTAAGATGTAACATGATATGCGAAGTGTTATGCATTCCTCGTCTACACTTCAAATGAATGAAAATGCGACACTTCCTAGCAAGGAAATAGCGTTTGCAGATGTCTACGTATCGTAGCAAAAGAGTTCTAATGCTTCTTAAAACGCGATATCGAATCTCATTTCTATGTTTCATGGTAAGATATAACATGATTTGCGAAGTGTTATGCATTCCTCGTCTACACTTCAAATGAATGAAAATGCGACACTTCCTTGCAAGGAAATAGCGATTGCAGATGTCTACGTATCGTAGCAATAGAGTTCATATGATTCTTAAAACGCGATATCGCATCTCATTTCTATGTTTCATGGTAAGATATAACATGATTTGCGAAGTGTTATGCATTCCTCGTCTACACTTCAAATGAATGAAAATGCGACACTTCCTAGCAAGGAAATAGCGTTTGCAGATGTCTACGTATCGTAGCAATAGAGTTCTAATGCTTCTTAAAACGCGATATCGAATCTCATTTCTATGTTTGATGGTAAGATATAATATGATTTGCGAAGTGTCATGTATTCCTCGTCTACACTTCAAATGAATGTAAATGCGACACTTCCTTGCTAGGAAATAGCGTCTGCAGATGTCTAGGTATCGTAGCAATAGAGTTCTAATGTTTCTTAGAACGCGATATCGCATCTCAGTTCTATGTTTCATGGTAAGATATAATATGATTTGCCTAGTGTTATGTATTCCTCGTCTACACTTCATATGAATGTTAATGCGACACTTCCTTGCAAGGAAAGAGCGTTTGCAGCTGTCTACGTATCGTAGCAATAGAGTTCTTATGATTCTTAAAACGCGATATCGCATCTCATTTCTATGTTTCATCGTAAGATATAATATGATTTGCAAAGTGTTATGTATTCCTCGTCTACACTTCAAATGAATGTAAATGCGACACTTCCTTGCAAGGAACTAGCGTTTGCAGATGTCTAGGTATCGTAACAATAGAGTTCTAATGCTTCCTAAAACGCGATATTGCATCTCATTTCTATGTTTCATGATAAGATATAATATTCATTGCGAAGTTTTATGCATTCCTCGTCTGCGATTCAAATGAAAGTAAATGCGACACTTCCTTGCAAGGAAATAGCGATTGCAGATGTCTACGTATCGTAGCAATAGAGTTCATATGATTCTTAAAACGCGATATCGCATCTCATTTCTATGTTTCATGGTAAGATGTAACATGATATGCGAAGTGTTATGCATTCCTCGTCTACACTTCAAATGAATGAAAATGCGACACTTCCTAGCAAGGAAATAGCGTTTGCAGATGTCTACGTATCGTAGCAAAAGAGTTCTAATGCTTCTTAAAACGCGATATCGAATCTCATTTCTATGTTTCATGGTAAGATATAACATGATTTGCGAAGTGTTATGCATTCCTCGTCTACACTTCAAATGAATGAAAATGCGACACTTCCTTGCAAGGAAATAGCGATTGCAGATGTCTACGTATCGTAGCAATAGAGTTCATATGATTCTTAAAACGCGATATCGCATCTCATTTCTATGTTTCATGGTAAGATATAACATGATTTGCGAAGTGTTATGCATTCCTCGTCTACACTTCAAATGAATGAAAATGCGACACTTCCTAGCAAGGAAATAGCGTTTGCAGATGTCTACGTATCGTAGCAATAGAGTTCTAATGCTTCTTAAAACGCGATATCGAATCTCATTTCTATGTTTGATGGTAAGATATAATATGATTTGCGAAGTGTCATGTATTCCTCGTCTACACTTCAAATGAATGTAAATGCGACACTTCCTTGCTAGGAAATAGCGTCTGCAGATGTCTAGGTATCGTAGCAATAGAATTCAAATGCTTCTTAAAACGAGATATTGCATCTCATATCTATGTTTCATGATAAGATACAATGTACATTGCGAAGTGTTATGCATTCCTCGTCTACGATTCAAATGAATGTAAATGCGACACTTCCTTGCAAGGAAATAGCGTTTGCAGATGTCTAGGTATCGTAGCAATAGAGTTCTAATGCTTCCTAAAACGTGATATCGCATCTCATTTCAATGTTTCATGGTAAGATATAATATGATTTGCGAAGTGTTATGTATTCCTCGTCTACACTTCAAATGAATGTAAATGCGACACTTCTTTGCTAGGAAATAGTGTCTGCAGATGTCTAGGTATCGTAGCGATAGAGTTCTAACGCTTCTTAAAACGCGATATCGCATCTCATTTCTATGTTGCATGATAGGATATAATATTCATTGTAAAGTGTTATGTATACCTCGTATTGTCTTCAGAAGAATGTAAATGCGATACTTCCTTGCATGGAAATAGCGTTTGCAGATGTCTACGAATCGAAGCAATAGAGTTCAAATGCTTCTTAAAACGAGATATTCCATCTCATATTTATGTTTCATGATAAGATATAATATTCATTGCGAAGTGTTATGCATTCCTCGTCTATGATTCAAATGAACGTAAATGCGACACGTCCTTGCAAGGAAATAGCGTTTGCAGATGTCTAGGTATCGTAGCAAGAGAGTTCTTATGATTCTTAAAACTCGATATCGCATCTCATTTCTATGTTTCATCGTAAGATATAACATGATTTGCAAAGTGTTATGTATTCCTCGTCTACACTTCAAATGAATGTAAATGCGACACTTCCTTGCAAGGAACTAGCGTTTGCAGATGTCTAGGTATCGTAACAATAGAGTTCTAATGCTTCCTAAAACGCGATATTGCATCTCATTTCTATGTTTCATGATAAGATAAAATATTCATTGCGAAGTGTTATGCATTCCTCGTCTGCGATTCAAATGAAAGTAAATGCGACACTTCCTTGCAAGGAAATAGCGATTGCAGATGTCTACGTATCGTAGCAATAGAGTTCATATGATTCTTAAAACGCGATATCGCATCTCATTTCTATGTTTCATGGTAAGATTTAATATTCATTGCGAAGTGTTATGCATTCCTCGTCTAGGATTCAAATGAATGTAAATGCGACACTTCCTTGCAAGGAAATAGCGTTTGCAGATGTCTAGGTATCGTAGCAATAGAGTTCTAATGCTTCCTAAAACGCGATATCGCATCTCATTTCTATGTTTCATGGTAAGATATAATATGATTTGCGAAGTGTTATGTATTCCTCGTCTACGATTCAAATGAAAGTAAATGCGACACTTCCTTGCAAGGAAATAGCGATTGCAGATGTCTACGTATCGTAGCAATAGAGTTCATATGATTCTTAAAACGCGATATCGCATCTCATTTCCATGTTTCATGGTAAGATATAATATGATTTGCGAAGTGTTATGTATTCCTCGTCTACACTTCAAATGAATGTAAATGCGACACTTCCTTGCAAAGAAATAGCGTTTGCAAATGTCTACGTTTCGAAGCAATAGAGTTCAAATGCTTCTTAAAACGAGATATTACATCTCATATTTATGTATCATGATAAGATATAATATTCATTGCGAAGTGTTATGCATTCCTCGTCTATGATTCAAATGAACGTAAATGCGACACGTCATTGCAAGGAAATAGCGTTTGCAGATGTCTAGGTATCGTAGCAATAGAGTTCTAATGCTTCCTAAAACGCGATATCGCATCTCATTTCTATGTTTCATGGTAAGATATAATATGATTTGCGAAGTGTTATGTATTCCTCGTCTACGATTCAAATGAAAGTAAATGCGACACTTCCTTGCAAGGAAATAGCGATTGCAGATGTCTACGTATCGTAGCAATAGAGTTCATATGATTCTTAAAACGCGATATCGCATCTCATTTTTATGTTTCATGTAAGATATAACATGATTTGCGAAGTGTTATGCATTCCTCGTCTACACTTCAAATGAATGAAAATGCGACACTTCCTAGCAAGGAAATAGCGTTTGCAGATGCCTACGTACCGAAGCAATAGAGTTCAAATGCTTCTTAAAACGAGATATTGCATCTCATTTCTATGTTTTATGATAAGATATAATATTCATTGCGAAGTGTTATGCATTCCTCGTCTGCGATTCAAATGAAAGTAAATGCGACACTTCCTTGCAAGGAAAGAGCGATTGCAGATGTCTACGTATCGTAGCAATAGAGTTCATATGATTCTTAAAACGCGATATCGCATCTCATTTCTATGTTTCATGATTTGCGAAGTGTTATGTATTCCTCGTCTACACTTCAAATGAATGAAAATGCGACACTTCCTAGCAAGGAAATAGCGTTTGCAGATGTCTACGTATCGTAGCAATAGAGTTCTAATGCTTCTTAAAACGCGATATCGAATCTCATTTCTATGTTTCATGGTAAGATATAACATGATTTGCGAAGTGTTATGTATTCCTCGTCTGCACTTCAAATGAATGTAAATGCGACACTTCCCTGCAAGGAAATAGCGTTTGCAGATGTCTACGAACCGAAGCAATAGTGTTCAAATGCTTCTTAAAACGAGATATTGCATCTCATTTCTATGTTTCATGATAAGATATATATTCATTGCGAAGTGTAATGCATTCCTCGTCTGCGATTCAAATGAAAGTAAATGCGACACTTCCTTGCAAGGAAATAGCGATTGCAGATGTCTACGTATCGTAGCAATAGAGTTCATATGATTCTTAAAACGCGATATCGCATCTCATTTCTATGTTTCATGCTAAGATATAACATGATATGCCAAGTGTTATGTATGCCTCGTCTACACTTCAAATGAATGTAAATGCGACACTTCCTTGCAAAGAAATAGCGTTTGCAAATGTCTACGTTTCGAAGCAATAGAGTTCAAATGCTTCTTAAAACGAGATATTGCATCTCATATTTATGTTTCATGATAAGATATAATATTCATTGCGAAGTGTTATGCATTCCTCGTCTATGATTCAAATGAACGTAAATGCGACACGTCATTGCAAGGAAATAGCGTTTGCAGATGTCTACGTATCGTAGCAATAGAGTTCATATGATTCTTAAAACGCGATATCGCATCTCATTTCTATGTTTCATGGCAGGATATAACATGATTTGCGAAGTGTTATGTATTCCTCGTCTACACTTCAAATGAATGAAAATGCGACACTTCCTAGCAAGGAAATAGCGTTTGCAGATGTCTACGTATCGTAGCAAGAGAGTTCATATGATTCTTAAAACTCGATATCGCATCTCATTTCTATGTTTCATCGTAAGATATAACATGATTTGCGAAGTGTTATGCATTCCTCGTCTACACTTCAAATGAATGAAAATGCGACACTTCCTAGCAAGGAAATAGCGTTTGCAGATGTCTAGGTATCGTAGCAATAGAGTTCTAATGTTTCTTAGAACGCGATATCGCATCTCAGTTCTATGTTTCATGGTAAGATATAATATGATTTGCCAAGTGTTATGTATTCCTCGTCTACACTTCATATGAATGTTAATGCGACACTTCCTTGCAAGGAAAGAGCGTTTGCAGCTGTCTACGTATCGTAGCAATAGAGTTCTTATGATTCTTAAAACGCGATATCGCATCTCATTTCTATGTTTCATCGTAAGATATAATATGATTTGCAAAGTGTTATGTATTCCTCGTCTACACTTCAAATGAATGTAAATGCGACACTTCCTTGCAAGGAAATAGCGTCTGCAGATGTCTAGGTATCGTAGCAATAGAATTCAAATGCTTCCTAAAACGAGATATTGCATCTCATATCTATGTTTCATGATAAGATACAATGTACATTGCGAAGTGTTATGCATTCCTCGTCTACGATTCAAATGAATGTAAATGCGACACTTCCTTGCAAGGAAATAGCGTTTGCAGATGTCTAGGTATCGTAGCAATAGAGTTCTAATGCTTCCTAAAACGCGATATCGCATCTCATTTCAATGTTTCATGGTAAGATATAATATGATTTGCGAAGTGTTATGTATTCCTCGTCTACACTTCAAATGAATGTAAATGCGACACTTCTTTGCTAGGAAACAGTGTCTGCAGATGTCTAGGTATCGTAGCGATAGAGTTCTAACGCTTCTTAAAACGCGATATAGCATCTCATTTCTATGTTGCATGATAGGATATAATATTCATTGTAAAGTGTTATGTATACCTCGTATTCTCTTCAGAAGAATGTAAATGCGATACTTCCTTGCATGGAAATAGCGTTTGCAGATGTCTACGAATCGAAGCAATAGAGTTCAAATGCTTCTTAAAACGAGATATTCCATCTCATATTATGTTTCATGATAAGATATAATATTCATTGCGAAGTGTTATGCATTCCTCGTCTATGATTCAAATGAACGTAAATGCGACACGTCCTTGCAAGGAAATAGCGTTTGCAGATGTCTAGGTATCGTAGCAATAGAGTTCTAATGCTTCCTAAAACGCGATATCGCATCTCATTTCTATGTTCATGGTAAGATATAATATGATTTGCGAAGTGTTATGTATTCCTCGTCTACGATTCAAATGAAAGTAAATGCGACACTTCCTTGCAAGGAAATAGCGATTGCAGATGTCTACGTATCGTAGCAATAGAGTTCATATGATTCTTAAAACGCGATATCGCATCTCATTTCTATGTTTCATGGTAAGATATAACATGATTTGCGAAGTGTTATGTATTCCTCGTCTACACTTCAAATAAATGTGAATGCGACACTTCCTTGCAAGGAAATAGCGTTTGCAGATGCCTACGTACCGAAGCAATAGAGTTCAAATGCATCTTAAAACGAGATATTGCATCTCATTTCTATGTTTCATGATAAGATATAATATTCATTGCGAAGTGTTATGCATTCCTCGTCTGCGATTCAAATGAAAGTAAATGCGACACTTCCTTGCAAGGAAATAGCGATTGCAGATGTCTACGTATCGTAGCAATAGAGTTCATATGATTCTTAAAACGCGATATCGCATCTCATTTCTATGTTTCATGGTGAGATTTAATATTCATTGCGAAGTGTTATGTATTCCTCGTCTACACTTCAAATGAATGTAAATGCGACACTTCCCTGCAAGGAAATAGCGTTTGCAGATGTCTACGTACCGAAGCAATAGAGTTCAAATGCTTCTTAAAACGAGATATTGCATCTCATTTCTATGTTTCATGATAAGATATAATATTCATTGCGAAGTGTAATGCATTCCTCGTCTGCGATTCAAATGAAAGTAAATGCGACACTTCCTAGCAAGGAAATAGCGTTTGTAGATGTCTACGTATCGTAGCAATAGAGTTCTAATGCTTCTTAAAACGCGATATCGCATCTCAGTTCTATGTTTCATGGTAAGATATAATATGATTTGCCAAGTGTTATGTATTCCTCGTCTGCACTTCAAATGAATGAAAATGCGACACTTCCTAGCAAGGAAATAGCGTTTGCAGATGTCTAGGTATCGTAGCAATAGTGTTCTAATGCTTCTTAGAACGCGATATCGCATCTCAGTTCTATGTTTCATGGTAAGATATAATATGATTTGCCAAGTGTTATGTATTCCTCGTCTACACTTCATATGAATGTTAATGCGACACTTCCTTGCAAGGAAAGAGCGTTTGCAGCTGTCTACGTATCGTAGCAATAGAGTTCTTATGATGCTTAAAACGCGATATCGCATCTCATTTCTATGTTTCATCGTAAGATATAATATGATTTGCAAAGTGTTATGTATTCCTCGTCTACACTTCAAATGAATGTAAATGCGACACTTCCTTGCAAGGAAATAGCGTTTGCAGATGTCTAGGTATCGTAACAATAGAGTTCTAATGCTTCCTAAAGCGCGATATTGCATCTCATTTCTATGTTTCATGATAAGATATAATATTCATTGCGAAGTGTTATGCATTCCTCGTCTGCGATTCAAATGAAAGTAAATGCGACACTTCCTTGCAAGGAAATAGCGATTGCAGATGTCTACGTATCGTAGCAATAAAGTTCATATGATTCTTAAAACGCGATATCGCATCTCATTTCTATGTTTCATGGTAAGATTTAATATTCATTGCGAAGTGTTATGCATTCCTCGTCTACGATTCAAATGAATGTAAATGCGACACTTCCTTGCAAGGAAATAGCGTTTGCTGATGTCTAGGTATCGTAGCAATAGAGTTCTAATGCTTCCTAAAACGTGATATCGCATCTCATTTCAATGTTTCATGGTAAGATATAATATGATTTGCGAAGTGTTATGTATTCCTCGTCTACACTTCAAATGAATGTAAATGCGACACTTCTTTGCTAGGAAATTGTGTCTGCAGATGTCTAGGTATCGTAGCGATAGAGTTCTAACGCTTCTTAAAACGCGATATCGCATCTCATTTCTATGTTGCATGATAGGATATAATATTCATTGTAAAGTGTTATGTATACCTCGTATTCTCTTCAGAAGAATGTAAATGCGACACTTCCTTGCAAAGAAATAGCGTTTGCAAATGTCTACGTTTCGAAGCAATAGAGTTCAAATGCTTCTTAAAACGAGATACTGCATCTCATATTTATGTTTCATGATAAGATATAATATTCATTGCGAAGTGTTATGCATTCCTCGTCTATGATTCAAATGAACGTAAATGCGACACGTCATTGCAAGGAAATAGCGTTTGCAGATGTCTAGGTATCGTAGCAATAGAGTTCTAATGCTTCCTAAAACGCGATATCGCATCTCATTTCTATGTTTCATGGTAAGATATAATATGATTTGCGAAGTGTTATGTATTCCTCGTCTACGATTCAAATGAAAGTAAATGCGACACTTCCTTGCAAGGAAATAGCGATTGCAGATATCTACGTATCGTAGCAATAGAGTTCATATGATTCTTAAAACGCGATATCGCATCGCATTTCTATGTTTCATGGTAAGATGTAACATGATTTGCGAAGTGTTATGCATTCCTCGTCTACACTTCAAATGAATGAAAATGCGACACTTCCTAGCAAGGAAATAGCGTTTGCAGATGTCTACGTATCGTAGCAGAAGAGTTCTAATGCTTCTTAAAACGCGATATCGAATCTCATTTCTATGTTTCATGGTAAGATATAACATGATTTGCGAAGTGTTATGCATTCCTCGTCTATGATTCAAATGAACGTAAATGCGACACGTCCTTGCAAGGAAATAGCGTTTGCAGATGTCTAGGTATCGTAGCAATAGAGTTCTAATGCTTCCTAAAACGCAATATCGCATCTCATTTCTATGTTTCATGGTAAGATATAATATGATTTGCGAAGTATTATGTATTCCTCGTCTACGATTCAAAGGAAAGTAAATGCGACACTTCCTTGCAAGGCAATAGCGATTGCAGATGTCTACGTATCGTAACAATAGAGTACTTATGATTCTTAAAACGCGATATCGCATCTCATTTCTATGTTTCATGGTAAGATATAATATGATTTGCGAAGTGTTATGTATTCCTCGTATACACATCAAAAGAATGTAAATACGACACTTCCTTGCTAGGAAATAGCGTTTGCAAATGTCTACCTATCGTAGCAATAGTGTTCTAATGCTCCTTAAAACGCGATATCGCATCCCATTTCTATGTTTCATGGTAAGATATTATATGATTTGCGAAGTGTCATATATTCCTCGTCTACACTTCGAATGAATGTAAATGCGACACTTCCATGCTAGGAAATAGCGTCTGCAGATGTCTAGGTATCGTAGCAGTAGAGTTCAAATGCTTCTTAAAACGAGATATTGCATCTCATTTCTATGTTTCATGGTAAGATATAATATGATTTGCGAAGTGTCATGTATTCCTCGTCTACACTTCAAATGAATGTAAATGCGACACTTACTTGCTAGGAAATAGCGTCTGCAGATGTCTAGGTATCGTAGCAATAGAGTTCAAATGCTTCTTAAAACGAGTTATTGCATCTCATATCTATGTTTCATGGTAAGATATAATATGATTTGCGAAGTGTCATGTATTCCTCGTCTACACTTCAAATGAATGTAAATGCGACACTTCCATGCTAGGAAATAGCGTCTGCAGATGTCTAGGTATCGTAGCAATAGAGTTCAAATGCTTCTTAAAACGAGATATTGCATCTCATATCTATGTTTCATGATAAGATACAATATATATTGCGAAGTGTTATGTATTCCTCGTCTACACTTCAAATGAATGTAAATGCGACACTTCCTTGCAAGGAAATAGCGTTTTGCAGATGTCTACGTATCGTTGCAATAGAGTTCTAATGCTTCTTAAAAGCGATATCGCATCTCATTTCTATGTTTCATGGTAAGATATAATATGATTGGGGAAGTCTTATGTATTACTCGTCTACACTTCAAATGAATGTAAATGCGACACTTCATTGCTAGGAAATAGTGTCTGCAGGTCTCTAGGTATCGTAGCGATAGAGTTCTAACGCTCCTTTAAAACGCGATATCGCATCTCATTTCTATGTTGCATGATAGGATATAATATTCATTGTAAAGTGTTATGTATACCTCGTATTCTCTTCAGAAGAATGTAAATGCGATTACTTCCTTGCAATGGAAATAGCGTTTGCAGATGTCAACGAATCGAAGCAATAGAGTTCAAATGATTCTTAAAACGAGGATATTGCATCTCATTTCTATGTTCATTGGTAAGATATAATATGATGGGGGAAGTGTTATGTATTACTCGTCTACACTTCAAATGAATGTAAATGCGACACTTCCTTCCAAGGAAATAGCGTTTGCAGATGTCTGCGTATCGTTGCAATAAGAGTTCTAATGCTTCTTTAAAAGCGATATCGAATCCCATTTCCTATGTTTCATGGTGAGATATAATATGATTGCGAAGTGTTATGTATTCCTCGTCTACACTTCAAATGAATGTAAATGCGACACTTCCTTGCAAAGAATAGCGTTTGCAAATATCTACGTATCGAAGCAATAGAGTTCAAATGCTTCTTAAAACGAGATATTGCATCACCATATTTATGTTTCCATGATAAGATATAATACTCATTGCAAAGTGTTATGCATTCCTCGTCTATGATTCAAAATGAACGTAAATGCGACACGTCCTTGCAAGGAAATAGCGTTTGCAGATGTCTAGGTATCGTAGCAATAGAGTTCTAATGCTTCCTAAAACGCAATATCGCATCTCATTTCTATGTTTCATGGTAAGATATAATATCATTTGCGAAGTGTTATGTATTCCTCGTCCTACGATTCAAAGGAAAGTAAATGCGACACTTCCTTGCAAGGCAATAGCGATTGCAGATGTCTACGTATCGTAACAATAGAGTACGTATGATTCTTAAAACGCGATTATCGCATCTCATTTCTATGTTTCATGTGTAAGATATAATATGATTTGCGAAGTGTTATGTATTCCTCGTATACACATCAAAGAATGTAAATACGACACTTCCTTGCTAGGAAAATAGCGTTTGCAAATGTCTACCTATCGTAGCAATAGTGTTCTAATGCTCCTTAAAACGCGAATATCGCATCCCATTTCTATGTTTCATATGGTAAGATATAATATGATTTGCGATGTGGTCATATATCCTCGTCTACACTTCATATGAATGTTAATGCGAACACTTCCTTGCAAGGAAAGAGCGTTTGCAGCTGTCTACGTATCGTAGCAGATAGAGTTTCTTATGATCCTTAAAAAACGCGATATCGCATCTCATTTCTATGTTTCATCGTAAGATATAATATGATTTGCAAAGTGTTATGTATTCCTCGTCTACACTTCAAATGAATGTAAATGCGACACTTCCTTGCAAGGAAATAGCGTTTGCAGATGTCTAGGTATCGTAGCAATAGAGATCTAATGCTTCCTAAAACGCGATATTGCATCTCATTTCTATGTTTCATGATAAGATATAATATTCATTGCGAAGTGTTATGCATTCCTCGTCTGCGATCAAATGGAAGTAAAATGCGACACTTCCTTGCAAGGAAATAGCGATTGCAGATGTCTACGTATCGTAGCAATAGAGTTCATATGATTTCTTAAAACGCGATATCGCATCTCATTTCTATGTTTCATGGTAAGATTTAATATCATTGCGAAGTGTTATGCATTCCTCGTCTACGATTCAAGTGAATGTAAATGCGACACTTCCTTGCAAGGAAAATAGCGTTTGCAGATGTCTAGGTATCGTAGCAATAGAGTTCTAATGCTTCTTAAAACGCGATTTCGCATCTCAGTTCTATGTTTCAATGGTAAGAATATAATATGATTTGCGAAGTATCATGTATTCCTCGTCTACATTTCAAATGAATGTAAATGCGACACTTCCTTGCTAGGAAATAGCGTTTGCAGATGTCTACGTATCGTAGCAATAGCTTTCTAATGCTTCTTAAAACGTGGATATCGAATCTCATTTTCTATGTTTCATGGTAAGATATAATATGATTTGCGAAGTGTCATGTATTCCTCGTCTACACTTCAAATGAATGTAAATGCGACACTTCCTTGCAAAGAAATAGCGTTTGCAAATGTCTACGTATCGAAGCAATAGAGTTCAAATGCTTCTTAAAACGAGATATTGCATCTCATATTTATGTTTCATGATAAGATATAATATTCATTGCGAAGTGTTATGCATTCCTCGTCTATGATTCAAACGAACGTAAATGCGACACGTCCTTGCAAGGAAATAGCGTTTGCAGATGTCTAGATATCGTAGCAATAGAGTTCTAATGCTTCCTAAAACGCGATATCGCATCTCATTTCTATGATTCATGGTAAGATATAATATGATTTGCGAAGTGTTATGTATTCCTCGTCTACGATTCAAATGAAAGTAAATGCGACACTTCCTTGCAAGGAAATAGCGATTGCAGATGTCTACGTATCGTAGCAATAGAGTTCATATGATTCTTTAAAACGCGATATCGCATCTCATTTCTATGTTTCATGGTAAGGATATAACATGATTTGCGAAGTGTTATGTATTCCTCGTCTACACTTCAAATGAATGAAAATGCGACACTTCCTAGCAAGGAAATAGCGTTTGCAGATGTCTACGTATCGTAGCAATAGAGTTTTAATGCTTCTTAAAACGCGATATCGAATCTCATTTCTATGTTTCATGGTAAGATATAATATGATTTGCGAAGTGTCATGTATTCCTCGTCTACACTTCAAATGAATGTAAATGCGACACTTCCTTGCAAAGAAATAGCGTTTGCAAATGTCTACGTATCGAAGCAATAGAGTTCAAATGCTTCTTAAAACGAGATATTGCATCTCATATTTATGTTTCCATGATAAGATATAATATTCATTGCGAAGTGTTATGCATTCCTCGTCTATGATTCAAACGAACGTAAATGCGACACGTCCTTGCAAGGAAATAGCGTTTGCAGATGTCTAGATATCGTAGCAATAGAGTTCTAATGCTTCCTAAAACGCGATATCGTATCTCATTTCTATGTTTCATGGTAAGATATAATATGATTTGCGAAGTGTTATGTATTCCTCGTCTACGATTCAAATGAAAGTAAATGCGACACTTCCTTGCAAGGAAATAGCGATTGCAGATGTCTACGTATCGTAGCAATAGAGTTCATATGATTCTTAAAACGCGATATCGCATCTCATTTCTATGTTTCATGGTAAGATATAACATGATTTGCGAAGTGTTATGTATTCCTCGTCTACACTTCAAATGAATGAAAATGCGACACTTCCTAGCAAGGAAATAGCGTTTGCAGATGTCTACGTATCGTAGCAATAGAGTTCTAATGCTTCTTAAAACGCGACATCGAATCTCATTTCTATGTTTCATGGTAAGATATAATATTATTTGCGATGTGTTATGTATTCCTCGTCTACACTTCATATGAATGTTAATGCGAAACTTCCTTGCAAGGAAAGAGCGTTTGCAGATGTCTACGTATCGTAGCAATAGAGTTCTTATGATTCTTAAAACGCGAGATCGCATTTCATTTCTATGTTTCATCGTAAGATATAATATGATTTGCAAAGTGTTATGTATTCCTCGTCTACACTTCAAATGAATGTAAATGCGACACTTCCTTGCAAGGAAATAGCGTTTGCAGATGTCTAGGTATCGTAGCAATAGAGTTCATATGATTCTTAAAAACGCGATATCGCATCTCATTTCTATGTTTCATGGTAAGATATAACATGATTTGCGAAGTGTTATGTATTCCTCGTCTGCACTTCAAATGAATGAAAATGCGACACTTCCTAGCAAGGAAATAGCGTTTGCAGATGTCTACGTATCGTAGCAATAGAGTTCTAATGCTTCTTAAAACGCGATATCGAATCTCATTTCTATGTTTCATGGTAAGATATAACATGATTTGCGAAGTGTTATGTATTCCTCGTCTGCACTTCAAATGAATGTAAATGCGACACTTCCCTGCAAGGAAATAGCGTTTGCAGATGTCTACGTACCGAAGCAATAGAGTTCAAATGCTTCTTAAAACGAGATATTGCATCTCATTTCTATGTTTCATGATAAGATATAATATTCATTGCGAAGTGTAATGCATTCCTCGTCTGCGATTCAAATGAAAGTAAATGCGACACTTCCTTGCAAGGAAATAGCGATTGCAGATGTCTACGTATCGTAGCAATAGAGTTCATATGATTCTTAAAACGCGATATCGCATCTCATTTCTATGTTTCATGTTAAGATTTAACATTCATTGTGAAGTGTTATGCATTCCTCGTCTACGATTCAAATGAATGTAAATGCGACACTTCCTTGCAAGGAAATAGCGTTTGCAGATGTCTAGGTATCGCAGCAATAGAGTTCTAATGCTTCTTAAAACGCGATATCGCTTTTCAGTTCTATGTTTCATGGTAAGATATAATATGATTTGCCAAGTGTTATGTATTCCTCGTCTACACTTCAAATGAATGTAAATGCGACACTTCCTTGCAAAGAAATAGCGTTTGCAAATGTCTACGTATCGAAGCAATAGAGTTCAAATGCTTCTTAAAACGAGATATTGCATCACATATTTATGTTTCATGATAAGATATAAAATTCATTGCGAAGTGTTATGCATTCCTCGTCTATAATTCAAATGAACGTAAATGCGACACGTCATTGCAAGGAAATAGCGTTTGCAGATGTCTAGGTATCGTAGCAATAGAGTTCTAATGCTTCCTAAAACGCGATATCGCATCTCATTTCTATGTTTCATGGTAAGATATAATATGATTTGCCAAGTGTTATGTATTCCTCGTCTACACTTCATATGAATGTTAATGCGACACTTCCTTGCAAGGAAAGAGCGTTTGCAGCTGTCTACGTATCGTAGCAATAGAGTTCTTATGATCCTTAAAACGCGATATCGCATCTCATTTCTATGTTTCATCGTAAGATATAATATGATTTGCAAAGTGTTATGTATTCCTCGTCTACACTTCAAATGAATGTAAATGCGACACTTCCTTGCAAGGAAATAGCGTTTGCAGATGTCTAGGTATCGTAGCAATAGAGTTCTAATGCTTCCTAAAACGCGATATTGCATCTCAGTTCTATGTTTCATGGTAAGATATAATATGATTTGCCAAGTGTTATGTATTCCTCGTCTACACTTCAAATGAATGTAAATGCGACACTTCCTTGCAAAGAAATAGCGTTTGCAAATGTCTACGTATCGAAGCAATAGAGTTCAAATGCTTCTTAAAACGAGATATTGCATCACATATTTATGTTTCATGATAAGATATAATATTCATTGCGAAGTGTTATGCATTCCTCGTCTATAATTCAAATGAACGTAAATGCGACACGTCATTGCAAGGAAATAGCGTTTGCAGATGTCTAGGTATCGCAGCAATAGGGTTCTAATGCTTCCTAAAACGCGATATCGCATCTCATTTCTATGTTTCATGGTAAGATATAATATGATTTGCGAAGTGTTATGTATTCCTCGTCTACGATTCAAATGAAAGTAAATGCGACACTTCCTTGCAAGGAAATAGCGATTGCAGATGTCTACGTATCGTAGCAATAGAGTTCATATGATTCTTAAAACGCGATATCGCATCTCATTTCTATGTTTCATCGTAAGATATAACATGATTTGCGAAGTGTTATGCATTCCTCGTCCACACTTCAAATGAATGAAAATGCGACACTTCCTAGCAAGGAAATAGCGTTTGCAGATGTCTAGGTATCGTAGCAATAGAGTTCTAATGCTTCTTAGAACGTGATATCGCATCTCAGTTCTATGTTTCATGGTAAGACATAATATGATTTGCCAAGTGTTATGTATTCCTCGTCTACACTTCATATGATTGTTAATGCGACACTTCCTTGCAAGGAAAGAGCGTTTGCAGCTGTCTACGTATCGTAGCAATAGAGTTCTTATGATTCTTAAAACGCGATATCGCATCTCATTTCTATGTTTCATCGTAAGATATAATATGATTTGCAAAGTGTTATGTATTCCTCGTCTACACTTCAAATGAATGTAAATGCGACACTTCCTTGCAAGGAAATAGCGTTTGCAGATGTCTAGGTATCGTAACAATAGAGTTCTAATGCTTCCTAAAAGGCGATATTGCATCTCATTTCTAGGTTTCATGATAAGATATAATATTCATTGCGAAGTGTTATGCATTCCTCGTCTGCGATTCAAGTGAAAGTAAATGCGACACTTCCTTGCAAGGAAATAGCGATTGCAGATGTCTACGTATCGTAGCAATAGAGTTCATATGATTCTTAAAACGCTATATCGCATCTCATTTCTATGTTTCATGCTAAGATATAACATGATTTGCCAAGTGTTATGTATGCCTCGTCTACACTTCAAATGAATGTAAATGCGACACTTCCTTGCAAAGAAATAGCGTTTGCAAATGTCTACGTTTCGAAGCAATAGAGTTCAAATGCTTCTTAAAACGAGATATTGCATCTCATATTTATGTTTCATGATAAGATATAATATTCATTGCGAAGTGTTATGCATTCCTCGTCTATGATTCAAATGAACGTAAATGCGACACGTCATTGCAAGGAAATAGCGTTTGCAGATGTCTAGGTATCGTAGCAATAGAGTTCTAATGCTTCCTAAAACGCGATATCGCATCTCATTTCTATGTTTCATGGTAAGATATAATATGATTTGCGAAGTGTTATGTATTCCTCGTCTACGATTCAAATGAAAGTAAATGCGACACTTCCTTGCAATGAAATAGCGATTGCAGATGTCTACGTATCGTAGCAATAGAGTTCATATGATTCTTAAAACGCGATATCGCATCTCATTTCTATGTTTCATGGTAAGATATAACATGATTTGCGAAGTGTTATGCATTCCTCGTCTACACTTCAAATGAATGAAAATGCGACACTTCCTAGCAAGGAAATAGCGTTTGCAGATGTCTACGTATCGTAGCAATAGAGTTCTAATGCTTCTTAAAACGCGATATCGAATCTCATTTCTATGTTTCATGGTAAGATATAACATGATTTGCGAAGTTTTATGCATTCCTCGTCTACACTTCAAATGAATGAAAATGCGACACTTCCTTGCAAGGAAATAGCGATTGCAGATGTCTACGTATCGTAGCCATAGAGTTCATATGATTCTTAAAACGCGATATCGCATCTCATTTCTATGTTTCATGGTAAGATATAACATGATTTGCGAAGTGTTATGTATTCCTCGTCTACACTTCAAATGAATGAAAATGCGACACTTCCTAGCAAGGAAATAGCGTTTGCAGATGTCTACGTATCGTAGCAATAGAGTTCTAATGCTTCTTAAAACGCGACATCGAATCTCATTTCTATGTTTCATGGTAAGATATAATATTATTTGCGAAGTGTTATGTATTCCTCGTCTACACTTCATATGAATGTTAATGCGAAACTTCCTTGCAAGGAAAGAGCGTTTGCAGATGTCTACGTATCGTAGCAATAGAGTTCTTATGATTCTTAAAACGCGAGATCGCATCTCATTTCTATGTTTCATCGTAAGATATAATATGATTTGCAAAGTGTTATGTATTCCTCGTCTACACTTCAAATGAATGTAAATGCGACACTTCCTTGCAAGGAAATACCGATTGCAGATGTCTACGTATCGTAGCAATAGAGTTCATATGATTCTTAAAACGCGATATCGCATCTCATTTCTATGTTTCATGGTAAGATTTAACATTCATTGTGAAGTGTTATGCATTCCTCGTCTACGATTCAAATGAATGTAAATGCGACACTTCCTTGCAAGGAAATAGCGTTTGCAGATGTCTAGGTATCGCAGCAATAGAGTTCTAATGCTTCTTAAAACGCGATATCGCATCTCAGTTCTATGTTTCATGGTAAGATATAATATGATTTGCCAAGTGTTATGTATTCCTCGTCTACACTTCAAATGAATGTAAATGCGACACTTCCTTGCAAAGAAATAGCGTTTGCAAATGTCTACGTATCGAAGCAATAGAGTTCAAATGCTTCTTAAAACGAGATATTGCATCACATATTTATGTTTCATGATAAGATATAATATTCATTGCGAAGTGTTATGCATTCCTCGTCTATAATTCAAATGAACGTAAATGCGACACGTCATTGCAAGGAAATAGCGTTTGCAGATGTCTAGGTATCGCAGCAATAGAGTTCTAATGCTTCTTAAAACGCGATATCGCATCTCAGTTCTATGTTTCATGGTAAGATATAATATGATTTGCCAAGTGTTATGTATTCCTCGTCTACACTTCAAATGAATGAAAATGCGACACTTCCTAGCAAGGAAATAGCGTTTGCAGATGTCTACGTAACGTAGCAATAGAGTTCTAATGCTTCTTAAAACGCGATATCGAATCTCATTTCTATGTTTCATGGTAAGATATAACATGATTTGCGAAGTGTTATGCATTCCTCGTCTACACTTCAAATGAATGAAAATGCGACACTTCCTTGCAAGGAAATAGCGATTGCAGATGTCTACGTATCGTAGCAATAGAGTTCATATGATTCTTAAAACGCGATATCGCATCTCATTTCTATGTTTCATGGTACGATTTAATATTCATTGCGAAGTGTTATGCATTCCTCGTCTACGATTCAAATGAATGTAAATGCGACACTTCCTTGCATGGAAATAGCGTTTGCTGGTGTCTAGGTATCGTAGCAACAGAGTTCTAATGCTTCTTAAAACGCGATATCGCATCTCAGTTCTATGTTTCATGCTAAGATATAACATGATTTGCCAAGTGTTATGTATGCCTCGTCTACACTTCGAATGAATGTAAATGCGACACTTCCTTGCAAAGAAATAGCGTTTGCAAATGTCTACGTTTCGAAGCAATAGAGTTCAAATGCTTCTTAAAACGAGATATTGCATCTCATATTTACGTTTCATGATAAGATATAATATTCATTGCGAAGTGTTATGCATTCCTCGTCTATGATTCAAATGAACGTAAATGCGACACGTCATTGCAAGGAAATAGCGTTTGCAGATGTCTAGGTATCGTAGCAATAGAGTTCTAATGCTTCCTAAAACGCGATATCGCATCTCATTTCTATGTTTCATGGTAAGATATAATATGATTTGCGAAGTGTTATGTATTCCTCGTCTACGATTCAAATGAAAGTAAATGCGACACTTCCTTGCAAGGAAATAGCGATTGCAGATGTCTACGTATCGTAGCAATAGAGTTCATATGATTCTTAAAACGCGATATCGCATCTCATTTCTATGTTTCATGGTAAGATATAACATGATTTGCGAAGTGTTATGCATTCCTCGTCTACACTTCAAATGAATGAAAATGCGACACTTCCTAGCAAGGAAATAGCGTTTGCAGATGTCTACGTATCGTAGCAATAGTGTTCTAATGCTTCTTAAAACGCGATATCGAATCTCATTTCTATGTTTCATGGTAAGATATAACATGATTTGCGAAGTTTTATGCATTCCTCGTCTACACTTCAAATGAATGAAAATGCGACACTTCCTTGCAAGGAAATAGCGATTGCAGATGTCTACGTATCGTAGCAATAGAGTTCATATGATTCTTAAAACGCGATATCGCATCTCATTTCTATGTTTCATGGTAAGATATAACATGATTTGCGAAGTGTTATGCATTCCTCGTCTACACTTCAAATGAATGAAAATGCGACACTTCCTAGCAAGGAAATAGCGTTTGCAGATGTCTACGTATCGTAGCAATAGAGTTCTAATGCTTCTTAAAACGCGATATCGAATCTCATTTCTATGTTTCATGGTAAGATACAATATTATTTGCGAAGTGTTATGTATTCCTCGTCTACACTTCATATGAATGTTAATGCGACACTTCCTTGCAAGGAAAGAGCGTTTGCAGATGTCTACGTATCGTAGCAATAGAGTTCTTATGATTCTTAAAACGCGATATCGCATCTCATTTCTATGTTTCATCGTAAGATATAACATGATTTGCGAAGTGTTATGCATTCCTCGTCCACACTTCAAATGAATGAAAATGCGACACTTCCTAGCAAGGAAATAGCGTTTGCAGATGTCTAGGTATCGTAGCAATAGAGTTCTAATGCTTCTTAGAACGTGATATCGCATCTCAGTTCTATGTTTCATGGTAAGACATAATATGATTTGCCAAGTGTTATGTATTCCTCGTCTACACTTCATATGATTGTTAATGCGACACTTCCTTGCAAGGAAAGAGCGTTTGCAGCTGTCTACGTATCGTAGCAATAGAGTTCTTATGATTCTTAAAACGCGATATCGCATCTCATTTCTATGTTTCATCGTAAGATATAATATGATTTGCAAACTGTTATGTATTCCTCGTCTACACTTCAAATGAATGTAAATGCGACACTTCCTTGCAAGGAAATAGCGTTTGCAGATGTCTAGGTATCGTAACAATAGAGTTCTAATGCTTCCTAAAAGGCGATATTGCATCTCATTTCTAGGTTTCATGATAAGATATAATATTCATTGCGAAGTGTTATGCATTCCTCGTCTGCGATTCAAGTGAAAGTAAATGCGACACTTCCTTGCAAGGAAATAGCGATTGCAGATGTCTACGTATCGTAGCAATAGAGTTCATATGATTCTTAAAACGCTATATCGCATCTCATTTCTATGTTTCATGCTAAGATATAACATGATTTGCCAAGTGTTATGTATGCCTCGTCTACACTTCAAATGAATGTAAATGCGACACTTCCTTGCAAAGAAATAGCGTTTGCAAATGTCTACGTTTCGAAGCAATAGAGTTCAAATGCTTCTTAAAACGAGATATTGCATCTCATATTTATGTTTCATGATAAGATATAATATTCATTGCGAAGTGTTATGCATTCCTCGTCTATGATTCAAATGAACGTAAATGCGACACGTCATTGCAAGGAAATAGCGTTTGCAGATGTCTAGGTATCGTAGCAATAGAGTTCTAATGCTTCCTAAAACGCGATATCGCATCTCATTTCTATGTTTCATGGTAAGATATAATATGATTTGCGAAGTGTTATGTATTCCTCGTCTACGATTCAAATGAAAGTAAATGCGACACTTCCTTGCAATGAAATAGCGATTGCAGATGTCTACGTATCGTAGCAATAGAGTTCATATGATTCTTAAAACGCGATATCGCATCTCATTTCTATGTTTCATGGTAAGATATAACATGATTTGCGAAGTGTTATGCATTCCTCGTCTACACTTCAAATGAATGAAAATGCGACACTTCCTAGCAAGGAAATAGCGTTTGCAGATGTCTACGTATCGTAGCAATAGAGTTCTAATGCTTCTTAAAACGCGATATCGAATCTCATTTCTATGTTTCATGGTAAGATATAATATGATTTGCGAAGTGTCATGTATTCCTCGTCTACACTTCAAATGAATGTAAATGCGACACTTCCTTGCAAGGAAATAGCGTTTGCAGATGTCTAGGTATCGTAGCAATAGAGTTCTAATGCTTCTTAAAACGCGATTTCCCATCTCAGTTCTATGTTTCATGGTAAGATATAATATGATTTGCGAAGTATCATGTATTCCTCGTCTACATTTCAAATGAATGTAAATGCGACACTTCCTTGCTAGGAAATAGCGTTTGCAGATGTCTACGTATCGTAGCAATAGCTTTCTAATGCTTCTTAAAACGCGATATCGAATCTCATTTCTATGTTTCATGGTAAGATATAATATGATTTGCGAAGTGTCATGTATTCCTCGTCTACACTTCAAATGAATGTAAATGCGACACTTCCTTGCAAAGAAATAGCGTTTGCAAATGTCTACGTATCGAAGCAATAGAGTTCAAATGCTTCTTAAAACGAGATATTGCATCTCATATTTATGTTTCATGATAAGATATAATATTCATTGCGAAGTGTTATGCATTCCTCGTCTATGATTCAAATGAACGTAAATGCGACACGTCCTTGCAAGGAAATAGTGTTTGCAGATGTCTAGGTATCGTAGCAATAGAGTTCTAATGCTTCCTAAAACGCGATATTGCATCTCATTTCTATGTTTCATGATAAGATATAATATTCATTGCGAAGTGTTATGCATTCCTCGTCTGCGATTCAAATGAAAGTAAATGCGACACTTCCTTGCAAGGAAATAGCGATTGCAGATGTCTACGTATCGTAGCAATAGAGTTCATATGATTCTTAAAACGCGATATCGCATCTCATTTCTATGTTTCATGGTAAGATTTAATATTCATTGCGAAGTGTTATGCATTCCTCGTCTACGATTCGAATGAATGTAAATGCGACACTTCCTTGCAAGGAAATAGCGTTTGCTGATGTCTAGGTATCGTAGCAATAGAGTTCTAATGCTTCTTAAAACGCGATTTCCCATCTCAGTTCTATGTTTCATGGTAAGATATAATATGATTTGCGAAGTGTTATGTATTCCTCGTCTACGATTCAAATGAAAGTAAATGCGACACTTCCTTGCAAGGAAATAGCGATTGCAGATGTCTACGTATCGTAGCAATAGAGTTCATATGATTCTTAAAACGCGATATCGCATCTCATTTCTATGTTTCATGGTAAGATATTGTAACGTCAGGCGTACCGCCTGCCACCCTCCGGCGTCCACCTCATCATCCCCAGCATCCGTATCCGGAGCCCCTGCACACGGGCCACCCGCCGACTCGCCGTCCCTACAGAAGGAGACAAAGGTACGAGAGGGAAGAGGGATGCAGCATGCCGCGCCCACGCGCGATCTCCACACACGAGGGGGAGGACTTCACCCCGTATTACGAAGGCGAGGAGCTCTCCGACACGTACTGGGTCGAATCCCCAGCGATCACGAAGCCCTATACGTACTTCTCGTACATGTGGGATTAGAATAAGCACACTACTCACCTATGTACATACACACCAACACACACCTAGATTTAAGTGAATATATGTATATATTTCATTCATGCACGGCTATGTTCCGTGCACTCGCGCGCACACTCGACGCTCGCGGCTCACGCTTAACGCGGGCCGCGCCCCACTCCGAACGGCCGCCCCACCACGGGGGCCGAGCGGCCGCCCTACTCCGACCGTCCGCCCCACCGCGAGGGCCCAGCGACTCGCGCGCCGCGCGACCCGAGGAGGTCGCGGACGCGAGATCCGAGAGTCAGTTCGTATCTCACCTCCGAACGGGAGAGTTCTCATCTCATCTCCGAACTGGAGAGTTCGTATCTCATCTCCGAACCGAGGAGTTCTAATCCAGCATCCGAACGATGCACTTCCGATCCGAGCAATAGGCTCATTCGCAACGAGCAATTAGCTCTAATGCATTCGTCTCTATCCATACTCCCATAGCGGAGTCCATTCGATACTTTATACTATTTCTAATTCTCATTGTAATCGCTAGTCAGTAACTTAGAATTTAGTCAAGTGTATCTAGTATAGTGAAATCATAGAATATAGTTTATTTTTACCAGATTCAAAGTATCTTTATTCGAGTTCAAATACAATTCCTTAATTCTAATCCACGGGTACGCTCGCGATTATTCTAATTCTATATCTCATCTACGATAGTCTTGAGGCTCGACGACTAGAGCGAACCAGCGCTTAGTTGCTCCATCCTCACTTCTACCGTGTACAGAATATCTTGCGCCCAGGTCGATCCCGGTAAGCTAGAGCGAACCAACGCTTAGCCGTGCCGTATTCAACCGAAGTTCAAGTATTCTCGATGAGCCTTGCACCTCCGACAAAGCGTACACGACGCGCGGGGAGGAGAGAGTTCATTCGTCGTCTCGCTCGGGAATACGTGGGTGATGCACCAGAATATTCAATTCCCTACGTTCGAGTCCTGGTTCCTGTGAAGGAGGTTTCCTTCGCCGCACGACCCGTACGAGTCGCCAATCGTCAGGGCCAAACGCCGATACCTGCCAGCCGGAGTCAACCCGCCTGGACGCTTATTCCCGTAGACGTACCTCCGTTCCAGCCGTACGCCGCCGCCATCCCGGTTGCGGATCCAAGGCGTTCCAGGTACCTGGAAAGAGAAATCAGACAGCGGAATCAAGCCTTCGCAAGGTAAGTTTAGTGTTAGTTACCGTTTTATCGAGTCCGAAACGCCAACGAACCCGGTCCGGACGCAATTCGCGTTATTCTCGGGAACGGTTACGACTTTGTGCCACCGTTGCGAGCGCAACCGCACCTCGGGACGTGACAATATAACATGATTTGCGAAGTGTTATGCATTCCTCGTCTACACTTCAAATGAATGAAAATGCGACACTTCCTAGCAAGGAAATAGCGTTTGCAGATGTCTACGTATCGTAGCAATAGAGTTCTAATGCTTCTTAAAACGCGATATCGAATCTCATTTCTATGTTTCATGGTAAGATATAATATGATTTGCGAAGTGTCATGTATTCCTCGTCTACACTTCAAATGAATGTAAATGCGACACTTCCTTGCAAGGAAATAGCGTTTGCAGATGTCTAGGTATCGTAGCAATAGAGTTCTAATGCTTCTTAAAACGCGATTTCCCATCTCAGTTCTATGTTTCATGGTAAGATATAATATGATTTGCGAAGTATCATGTATTCCTCGTCTACATTTCAAATGAATGTAAATGCGACACTTCCTTGCTAGGAAATAGCGTTTGCAGATGTCTACGTATCGTAGCAATAGCTTTCTAATGCTTCTTAAAACGCGATATCGAATCTCATTTCTATGTTTCATGGTAAGATATAATATGATTTGCGAAGTGTCATGTATTCCTCGTCTACACTTCAAATGAATGTAAATGCGACACTTCCTTGCAAAGAAATAGCGTTTGCAAATGTCTACGTATCGAAGCAATAGAGTTCAAATGCTTCTTAAAACGAGATATTGCATCT
The DNA here is from genome assembly GCF_050948175.1 of Xylocopa sonorina. NCBI lineage: Eukaryota > Metazoa > Arthropoda > Insecta > Hymenoptera > Apidae > Xylocopa > Xylocopa sonorina. Next base: position 89,893 of record NW_027490280.1, on the reverse strand, counting down.
CATATTTATGTTTCATGATAAGATATAATATTCATTGCGAAGTGTTATGCATTCCTCGTCTATGATTCAAATGAACGTAAATGCGACACGTCCTTGCAAGGAAATAGTGTTTGCAGATGTCTAGGTATCGTAGCAATAGAGTTCTAATGCTTCCTAAAACGCGATATTGCATCTCATTTCTATGTTTCATGATAAGATATAATATTCATTGCGAAGTGTTATGCATTCCTCGTCTGCGATTCAAATGAAAGTAAATGCGACACTTCCTTGCAAGGAAATAGCGATTGCAGATGTCTACATATCGTAGCAATAGAGTTCATATGATTCTTAAAACGCGATATCGCATCTCATTTCTATGTTTCATGGTAAGATTTAATATTCATTGCGAAGTGTTATGCATTCCTCGTCTACGATTCGAATGAATGTAAATGCGACACTTCCTTGCAAGGAAATAGCGTTTGCTGATGTCTAGGTATCGTAGCAATAGAGTTCTAATGCTTCTTAAAACGCGATATCGCATCTCAGTTCTATGTTTCATGCTAAGATATAACATGATTTGCCAAGTGTTATGTATGCCTCGTCTACACTTCAAATGAATGTAAATGCGACACTTCCTTGCAAAGAAATAGCGTTTGCAAATGTCTACGTTTCGAAGCAATAGAGTTCAAATGCTTCTTAAAACGAGATATTGCATCTCATATTTATGTTTCATGATAAGATATAATATTCATTGCGAAGTGTTATGCATTCCTCGTCTATGATTCAAATGAACGTAAATGCGACACGTCATTGCAAGGAAATAGCGTTTGCAGATGTCTAGGTATCGTAGCAATAGAGTTCTAATGCTTCCTAAAACGCGATATCGCATCTCATTTCTATGTTTCATGGTAAGATATAATATGATTTGCGAAGTGTTATGTATTCCTCGTCTACGATTCAAATGAAAGTAAATGCGACACTTCCTTGCAAGGAAATAGCGATTGCAGATGTCTACGTATCGTAGCAATAGAGTTCATATGATTCTTAAAACGCGATATCGCATCTCATTTCTATGTTTCATGGTAAGATAAAACATGATTTGCGAAGTGTTATGCATTCCTCGTCTACACTTCAAATGAATGAAAATGCGACACTTCCTAGCAAGGAAATAGCGTTTGCAGATGTCTACGTATCGTAGCAATAGAGTTCATATGATTCTTAAAACGCGATATCGCATCTCATTTCTATGTTTCATGGTAAGATTTAACATTCATTGTGAAGTGTTATGCATTCCTCGTCTACGATTCAAATGAATGTAAATGCGACACTTCCTTGCAAGGAAATAGCGTTTGCAGATGTCTAGGTATCGCAGCAATAGAGTTCTAATGCTTCTTAAAACGCGATATCGCATCTCAGTTCTATGTTTCATGGTAAGATATAATATGATTTGCCAAGTGTTATGTATTCCTCGTCTACACTTCAAATGAATGTAAATGCGACACTTCCTTGCAAAGAAATAGCGTTTGCAAATGTCTACGTATCGAAGCAATAGAGTTCAAATGCTTCTTAAAACGAGATATTGCATCACATATTTATGTTTCATGATAAGATATAATATTCATTGCGAAGTGTTATGCATTCCTCGTCTATAATTCAAATGAACGTAAATGCGACACGTCATTGCAAGGAAATAGCGTTTGCAGATGTCTAGGTATCGCAGCAATAGAGTTCTAATGCTTCTTAAAACGCGATATCGCATCTCAGTTCTATGTTTCATGGTAAGATATAATATGATTTGCCAAGTGTTATGTATTCCTCGTCTACACTTCAAATGAATGAAAATGCGACACTTCCTAGCAAGGAAATAGCGTTTGCAGATGTCTACGTAACGTAGCAATAGAGTTCTAATGCTTCTTAAAACGCGATATCGAATCTCATTTCTATGTTTCATGGTAAGATATAACATGATTTGCGAAGTGTTATGCATTCCTCGTCTACACTTCAAATGAATGAAAATGCGACACTTCCTTGCAAGGAAATAGCGATTGCAGATGTCTACGTATCGTAGCAATAGAGTTCATATGATTCTTAAAACGCGATATCGCATCTCATTTCTATGTTTCATGGTACGATTTAATATTCATTGCGAAGTGTTATGCATTCCTCGTCTACGATTCAAATGAATGTAAATGCGACACTTCCTTGCATGGAAATAGCGTTTGCTGGTGTCTAGGTATCGTAGCAACAGAGTTCTAATGCTTCTTAAAACGCGATATCGCATCTCAGTTCTATGTTTCATGCTAAGATATAACATGATTTGCCAAGTGTTATGTATGCCTCGTCTACACTTCGAATGAATGTAAATGCGACACTTCCTTGCAAAGAAATAGCGTTTGCAAATGTCTACGTTTCGAAGCAATAGAGTTCAAATGCTTCTTAAAACGAGATATTGCATCTCATATTTACGTTTCATGATAAGATATAATATTCATTGCGAAGTGTTATGCATTCCTCGTCTATGATTCAAATGAACGTAAATGCGACACGTCATTGCAAGGAAATAGCGTTTGCAGATGTCTAGGTATCGTAGCAATAGAGTTCTAATGCTTCCTAAAACGCGATATCGCATCTCATTTCTATGTTTCATGGTAAGATATAATATGATTTGCGAAGTGTTATGTATTCCTCGTCTACGATTCAAATGAAAGTAAATGCGACACTTCCTTGCAAGGAAATAGCGATTGCAGATGTCTACGTATCGTAGCAATAGAGTTCATATGATTCTTAAAACGCGATATCGCATCTCATTTCTATGTTTCATGGTAAGATATAACATGATTTGCGAAGTGTTATGCATTCCTCGTCTACACTTCAAATGAATGAAAATGCGACACTTCCTAGCAAGGAAATAGCGTTTGCAGATGTCTACGTATCGTAGCAATAGTGTTCTAATGCTTCTTAAAACGCGATATCGAATCTCATTTCTATGTTTCATGGTAAGATATAACATGATTTGCGAAGTTTTATGCATTCCTCGTCTACACTTCAAATGAATGAAAATGCGACACTTCCTTGCAAGGAAATAGCGATTGCAGATGTCTACGTATCGTAGCAATAGAGTTCATATGATTCTTAAAACGCGATATCGCATCTCATTTCTATGTTTCATGGTAAGATATAACATGATTTGCGAAGTGTTATGCATTCCTCGTCTACACTTCAAATGAATGAAAATGCGACACTTCCTAGCAAGGAAATAGCGTTTGCAGATGTCTACGTATCGTAGCAATAGAGTTCTAATGCTTCTTAAAACGCGATATCGAATCTCATTTCTATGTTTCATGGTAAGATACAATATTATTTGCGAAGTGTTATGTATTCCTCGTCTACACTTCATATGAATGTTAATGCGACACTTCCTTGCAAGGAAAGAGCGTTTGCAGATGTCTACGTATCGTAGCAATAGAGTTCTTATGATTCTTAAAACGCGATATCGCATCTCATTTCTATGTTTCATCGTAAGATATAACATGATTTGCGAAGTGTTATGCATTCCTCGTCCACACTTCAAATGAATGAAAATGCGACACTTCCTAGCAAGGAAATAGCGTTTGCAGATGTCTAGGTATCGTAGCAATAGAGTTCTAATGCTTCTTAGAACGTGATATCGCATCTCAGTTCTATGTTTCATGGTAAGACATAATATGATTTGCCAAGTGTTATGTATTCCTCGTCTACACTTCATATGATTGTTAATGCGACACTTCCTTGCAAGGAAAGAGCGTTTGCAGCTGTCTACGTATCGTAGCAATAGAGTTCTTATGATTCTTAAAACGCGATATCGCATCTCATTTCTATGTTTCATCGTAAGATATAATATGATTTGCAAACTGTTATGTATTCCTCGTCTACACTTCAAATGAATGTAAATGCGACACTTCCTTGCAAGGAAATAGCGTTTGCAGATGTCTAGGTATCGTAACAATAGAGTTCTAATGCTTCCTAAAAGGCGATATTGCATCTCATTTCTAGGTTTCATGATAAGATATAATATTCATTGCGAAGTGTTATGCATTCCTCGTCTGCGATTCAAGTGAAAGTAAATGCGACACTTCCTTGCAAGGAAATAGCGATTGCAGATGTCTACGTATCGTAGCAATAGAGTTCATATGATTCTTAAAACGCTATATCGCATCTCATTTCTATGTTTCATGCTAAGATATAACATGATTTGCCAAGTGTTATGTATGCCTCGTCTACACTTCAAATGAATGTAAATGCGACACTTCCTTGCAAAGAAATAGCGTTTGCAAATGTCTACGTTTCGAAGCAATAGAGTTCAAATGCTTCTTAAAACGAGATATTGCATCTCATATTTATGTTTCATGATAAGATATAATATTCATTGCGAAGTGTTATGCATTCCTCGTCTATGATTCAAATGAACGTAAATGCGACACGTCATTGCAAGGAAATAGCGTTTGCAGATGTCTAGGTATCGTAGCAATAGAGTTCTAATGCTTCCTAAAACGCGATATCGCATCTCATTTCTATGTTTCATGGTAAGATATAATATGATTTGCGAAGTGTTATGTATTCCTCGTCTACGATTCAAATGAAAGTAAATGCGACACTTCCTTGCAATGAAATAGCGATTGCAGATGTCTACGTATCGTAGCAATAGAGTTCATATGATTCTTAAAACGCGATATCGCATCTCATTTCTATGTTTCATGGTAAGATATAACATGATTTGCGAAGTGTTATGCATTCCTCGTCTACACTTCAAATGAATGAAAATGCGACACTTCCTAGCAAGGAAATAGCGTTTGCAGATGTCTACGTATCGTAGCAATAGAGTTCTAATGCTTCTTAAAACGCGATATCGAATCTCATTTCTATGTTTCATGGTAAGATATAATATGATTTGCGAAGTGTCATGTATTCCTCGTCTACACTTCAAATGAATGTAAATGCGACACTTCCTTGCAAGGAAATAGCGTTTGCAGATGTCTAGGTATCGTAGCAATAGAGTTCTAATGCTTCTTAAAACGCGATTTCCCATCTCAGTTCTATGTTTCATGGTAAGATATAATATGATTTGCGAAGTATCATGTATTCCTCGTCTACATTTCAAATGAATGTAAATGCGACACTTCCTTGCTAGGAAATAGCGTTTGCAGATGTCTACGTATCGTAGCAATAGCTTTCTAATGCTTCTTAAAACGCGATATCGAATCTCATTTCTATGTTTCATGGTAAGATATAATATGATTTGCGAAGTGTCATGTATTCCTCGTCTACACTTCAAATGAATGTAAATGCGACACTTCCTTGCAAAGAAATAGCGTTTGCAAATGTCTACGTATCGAAGCAATAGAGTTCAAATGCTTCTTAAAACGAGATATTGCATCTCATATTTATGTTTCATGATAAGATATAATATTCATTGCGAAGTGTTATGCATTCCTCGTCTATGATTCAAATGAACGTAAATGCGACACGTCCTTGCAAGGAAATAGTGTTTGCAGATGTCTAGGTATCGTAGCAATAGAGTTCTAATGCTTCCTAAAACGCGATATTGCATCTCATTTCTATGTTTCATGATAAGATATAATATTCATTGCGAAGTGTTATGCATTCCTCGTCTGCGATTCAAATGAAAGTAAATGCGACACTTCCTTGCAAGGAAATAGCGATTGCAGATGTCTACGTATCGTAGCAATAGAGTTCATATGATTCTTAAAACGCGATATCGCATCTCATTTCTATGTTTCATGGTAAGATTTAATATTCATTGCGAAGTGTTATGCATTCCTCGTCTACGATTCGAATGAATGTAAATGCGACACTTCCTTGCAAGGAAATAGCGTTTGCTGATGTCTAGGTATCGTAGCAATAGAGTTCTAATGCTTCTTAAAACGCGATTTCCCATCTCAGTTCTATGTTTCATGGTAAGATATAATATGATTTGCGAAGTGTTATGTATTCCTCGTCTACGATTCAAATGAAAGTAAATGCGACACTTCCTTGCAAGGAAATAGCGATTGCAGATGTCTACGTATCGTAGCAATAGAGTTCATATGATTCTTAAAACGCGATATCGCATCTCATTTCTATGTTTCATGGTAAGATATTGTAACGTCAGGCGTACCGCCTGCCACCCTCCGGCGTCCACCTCATCATCCCCAGCATCCGTATCCGGAGCCCCTGCACACGGGCCACCCGCCGACTCGCCGTCCCTACAGAAGGAGACAAAGGTACGAGAGGGAAGAGGGATGCAGCATGCCGCGCCCACGCGCGATCTCCACACACGAGGGGGAGGACTTCACCCCGTATTACGAAGGCGAGGAGCTCTCCGACACGTACTGGGTCGAATCCCCAGCGATCACGAAGCCCTATACGTACTTCTCGTACATGTGGGATTAGAATAAGCACACTACTCACCTATGTACATACACACCAACACACACCTAGATTTAAGTGAATATATGTATATATTTCATTCATGCACGGCTATGTTCCGTGCACTCGCGCGCACACTCGACGCTCGCGGCTCACGCTTAACGCGGGCCGCGCCCCACTCCGAACGGCCGCCCCACCACGGGGGCCGAGCGGCCGCCCTACTCCGACCGTCCGCCCCACCGCGAGGGCCCAGCGACTCGCGCGCCGCGCGACCCGAGGAGGTCGCGGACGCGAGATCCGAGAGTCAGTTCGTATCTCACCTCCGAACGGGAGAGTTCTCATCTCATCTCCGAACTGGAGAGTTCGTATCTCATCTCCGAACCGAGGAGTTCTAATCCAGCATCCGAACGATGCACTTCCGATCCGAGCAATAGGCTCATTCGCAACGAGCAATTAGCTCTAATGCATTCGTCTCTATCCATACTCCCATAGCGGAGTCCATTCGATACTTTATACTATTTCTAATTCTCATTGTAATCGCTAGTCAGTAACTTAGAATTTAGTCAAGTGTATCTAGTATAGTGAAATCATAGAATATAGTTTATTTTTACCAGATTCAAAGTATCTTTATTCGAGTTCAAATACAATTCCTTAATTCTAATCCACGGGTACGCTCGCGATTATTCTAATTCTATATCTCATCTACGATAGTCTTGAGGCTCGACGACTAGAGCGAACCAGCGCTTAGTTGCTCCATCCTCACTTCTACCGTGTACAGAATATCTTGCGCCCAGGTCGATCCCGGTAAGCTAGAGCGAACCAACGCTTAGCCGTGCCGTATTCAACCGAAGTTCAAGTATTCTCGATGAGCCTTGCACCTCCGACAAAGCGTACACGACGCGCGGGGAGGAGAGAGTTCATTCGTCGTCTCGCTCGGGAATACGTGGGTGATGCACCAGAATATTCAATTCCCTACGTTCGAGTCCTGGTTCCTGTGAAGGAGGTTTCCTTCGCCGCACGACCCGTACGAGTCGCCAATCGTCAGGGCCAAACGCCGATACCTGCCAGCCGGAGTCAACCCGCCTGGACGCTTATTCCCGTAGACGTACCTCCGTTCCAGCCGTACGCCGCCGCCATCCCGGTTGCGGATCCAAGGCGTTCCAGGTACCTGGAAAGAGAAATCAGACAGCGGAATCAAGCCTTCGCAAGGTAAGTTTAGTGTTAGTTACCGTTTTATCGAGTCCGAAACGCCAACGAACCCGGTCCGGACGCAATTCGCGTTATTCTCGGGAACGGTTACGACTTTGTGCCACCGTTGCGAGCGCAACCGCACCTCGGGACGTGACAATATAACATGATTTGCGAAGTGTTATGCATTCCTCGTCTACACTTCAAATGAATGAAAATGCGACACTTCCTAGCAAGGAAATAGCGTTTGCAGATGTCTACGTATCGTAGCAATAGAGTTCTAATGCTTCTTAAAACGCGATATCGAATCTCATTTCTATGTTTCATGGTAAGATATAATATGATTTGCGAAGTGTCATGTATTCCTCGTCTACACTTCAAATGAATGTAAATGCGACACTTCCTTGCAAGGAAATAGCGTTTGCAGATGTCTAGGTATCGTAGCAATAGAGTTCTAATGCTTCTTAAAACGCGATTTCCCATCTCAGTTCTATGTTTCATGGTAAGATATAATATGATTTGCGAAGTATCATGTATTCCTCGACTACATTTCAAATGAATGTAAATGCGACACTTCCTTGCTAGGAAATAGCGTTTGCAGATGTCTACGTATCGTAGCAATAGCTTTCTAATGCTTCTTAAAACGCGATATCGAATCTCATTTCTATGTTTCATGGTAAGATATAATATGATTTGCGAAGTGTCATGTATTCCTCGTCTACACTTCAAATGAATGTAAATGCGACACTTCCTTGCAAAGAAATAGCGTTTGCAAATGTCTACGTATCGAAGCAATAGAGTTCAAATGCTTCTTAAAACGAGATATTGCATCTCATATTTATGTTTCATGATAAGATATAATATTCATTGCGAAGTGTTATGCATTCCTCGTCTATGATTCAAATGAACGTAAATGCGACACGTCCTTGCAAGGAAATAGTGTTTGCAGATGTCTAGGTATCGTAGCAATAGAGTTCTAATGCTTCCTAAAACGCGATATTGCATCTCATTTCTATGTTTCATGATAAGATATAATATTCATTGCGAAGTGTTACGCATTCCTCGTCTGCGATTCAAATGAAAGTAAATGCGACACTTCCTTGCAAGGAAATAGCGATTGCAGATGTCTACGTATCGTAGCAATAGAGTTCATATGATTCTTAAAACGCGATATCGCATCTCATTTCTATGTTTCATGGTAAGATTTAATATTCATTGCGAAGTGTGATGCATTCCTCGTCTACGATTCGAATGAATGTAAATGCGACACTTCCTTGCAAGGAAATAGCGTTTGCTGATGTCTAGGTATCGTAGCAATAGAGTTCTAATGCTTCTTAAAACGCGATATCGCATCTCAGTTCTATGTTTCATGCTAAGATATAACATGATTTGCCAAGTGTTATGTATGCCTCGTCTACACTTCAAATGAATGTAAATGCGACACTTCCTTGCAAAGAAATAGCGTTTGCAAATGTCTACGTTTCGAAGCAATAGAGTTCAAATGCTTCTTAAAACGAGATATTGCATCTCATATTTATGTTTCATGATAAGATATAATATTCATTGCGAAGTGTTATGCATTCCTCGTCTATGATTCAAATGAACGTAAATGCGACACGTCATTGCAAGGAAATAGCGTTTGCAGATGTCTAGGTATCGTAGCAATAGAGTTCTAATGCTTCCTAAAACGCGATATCGCATCTCATTTCTATGTTTCATGGTAAGATATAATATGATTTGCGAAGTGTTATGTATTCCTCGTCTACGATTCAAATGAAAGTAAATGCGACACTTCCTTGCAAGGAAATAGCGATTGCAGATGTCTACGTATCGTAGCAATAGGGTTCATATGATTCTTAAAACGCGATATCGCATCTCATTTCTATGTTTCATGGTAGGATATAACATGATTTGCGAAGTGTTATGTATTCCTCGTCTACACTTCAAATGAATGAAAATGCGACACTTCCTAGCAAGGAAATAGCGTTTGCAGATGTCTACGTATCGTAGCAATAGAGTTCTAATGCTTCTTAAAACGCGATATCGAATCTCATTTCTATGTTTCATGGTAAGATATAACATGATTTGCGAAGTGTTATGTATTCCTCGTCTGCACTTCAAATGAATGTAAATGCGACACTTCCCTGCAAGGAAATAGCGTTTGCAGATGTCTACGTACCGAAGCAATAGTGTTCAAATGCTTCTTAAAACGAGATATTGCATCTCATTTCTATGTTTCATGATAAGATATAATATTCATTGCGAAGTGTAATGCATTCCTCGTCTGCGATTCAAATGAAAGTAAATGCGACACTTCCTTGCAAGGAAATAGCGATTGCAGATGTCTACGTATCGTAGCAATAGAGTTCATATGATTCTTAAAACGCGATATCGCATCTCATTTCTATGTTTCATGCTAAGATATAACATGATTTGCCAAGTGTTATGTATGCCTCGTCTACACTTCAAATGAATGTAAATGCGACACGTCCTTGCAAAGAAATAGCGTTTGCAAATGTCTACGTTTCGAAGCAATAGAGTTCAAATGCTTCTTAAAACGAGATATTGCATCTCATTTCTATGTTGCATGATAGGATATAATATTCATTGTAAAGTGTTATGTATACCTCGTATTGTCTTCAGAAGGATGTAAATGCGATACTTCCTTGCATGGAAATAGTGTTTGCAGATGTCTACGTATCGTAGCAATAGAGTTCTAATGCTTCTTAAAACGCGATATCGAATCTCATTTCTATGTTTGATGGTAAGATATAATATGATTTGCGAAGTGTCATGTATTCCTCGTCTACACTTCAAATGAATGTAAATGCGACACTTCCTTGCTAGGAAATAGCGTCTGCAGATGTCTAGGTATCGTAGCAATAGAATTCAAATGCTTCTTAAAACGAGATATTGCATCTCATATCTATGTTTCATGATAAGATACAATGTACATTGCGAAGTGTTATGCATTCCTCGTCTACGATTCAAATGAATGTAAATGCGACACTTCCTTGCAAGGAAATAGCGTTTGCAGATGTCTAGGTATCGTAGCAATAGAGTTCTAATGCTTCCTAAAACGTGATATCGCATCTCATTTCAATGTTTCATGGTAAGATATAATATGATTTGCGAAGTGTTATGTATTCCTCGTCTACACTTCAAATGAATGTAAATGCGACACTTCTTTGCTAGGAAATAGTGTCTGCAGATGTCTAGGTATCGTAGCGATAGAGTTCTAACGCTTCTTAAAACGCGATATCGCATCTCATTTCTATGTTGCATGATAGGATATAATATTCATTGTAAAATGTTATGTATACCTCGTATTCTCTTCAGAGGAATGTAAATGCGATACTTCCTTGCATGGAAATAGCGTTTGCAGATGTCTACGAATCGAAGCAATAGAGTTCAAATGCTTCTTAAAACGAGATATTCCATCTCATATTTATGTTTCATGATAAGATATAATATTCATTGCGAAGTGTTATGCATTCCTCGTCTATGATTCAAATGAACGTAAATGCGACACGTCCTTGCAAGGAAATAGCGTTTGCAGATGTCTAGGTATCGTAGCAATAGAGTTCTAATGCTTCCTAAAACGCGATATCGCATCTCATTTCTATGTTTCATGGTAAGATATAATATGATTTGCGAAGTGTCATGTATTCCTCGTCTACACTTCAAATGAATGTAAATGCGACACTTCCTTGCAAGGAAATAGCGTTTGCAGATGTCTAGGTATCGTAGCAATAGAGTTCTAATGCTTCTTAAAACGCGATTTCCCATCTCAGTTCTATGTTTCATGGTAAGATATAATATGATTTGCGAAGTATCATGTATTCCTCGACTACATTTCAAATGAATGTAAATGCGACACTTCCTTGCTAGGAAATAGCGTTTGCAGATGTCTACGTATCGTAGCAATAGCTTTCTAATGCTTCTTAAAACGCGATATCGAATCTCATTTCTATGTTTCATGGTAAGATATAATATGATTTGCGAAGTGTCATGTATTCCTCGTCTACACTTCAAATGAATGTAAATGCGACACTTCCTTGCAAAGAAATAGCGTTTGCAAATGTCTACGTATCGAAGCAATAGAGTTCAAATGCTTCTTAAAACGAGATATTGCATCTCATATTTATGTTTCATGATAAGATATAATATTCATTGCGAAGTGTTATGCATTCCTCGTCTATGATTCAAATGAACGTAAATGCGACACGTCCTTGCAAGGAAATAGTGTTTGCAGATGTCTAGGTATCGTAGCAATAGAGTTCTAATGCTTCCTAAAACGCGATATTGCATCTCATTTCTATGTTTCATGATAAGATATAATATTCATTGCGAAGTGTTACGCATTCCTCGTCTGCGATTCAAATGAAAGTAAATGCGACACTTCCTTGCAAGGAAATAGCGATTGCAGATGTCTACGTATCGTAGCAATAGAGTTCATATGATTCTTAAAACGCGATATCGCATCTCATTTCTATGTTTCATGGTAAGATTTAATATTCATTGCGAAGTGTGATGCATTCCTCGTCTACGATTCGAATGAATGTAAATGCGACACTTCCTTGCAAGGAAATAGCGTTTGCTGATGTCTAGGTATCGTAGCAATAGAGTTCTAATGCTTCTTAAAACGCGATATCGCATCTCAGTTCTATGTTTCATGCTAAGATATAACATGATTTGCCAAGTGTTATGTATGCCTCGTCTACACTTCAAATGAATGTAAATGCGACACTTCCTTGCAAAGAAATAGCGTTTGCAAATGTCTACGTTTCGAAGCAATAGAGTTCAAATGCTTCTTAAAACGAGATATTGCATCTCATATTTATGTTTCATGATAAGATATAATATTCATTGCGAAGTGTTATGCATTCCTCGTCTATGATTCAAATGAACGTAAATGCGACACGTCATTGCAAGGAAATAGCGTTTGCAGATGTCTAGGTATCGTAGCAATAGAGTTCTAATGCTTCCTAAAACGCGATATCGCATCTCATTTCTATGTTTCATGGTAAGATATAATATGATTTGCGAAGTGTTATGTATTCCTCGTCTACGATTCAAATGAAAGTAAATGCGACACTTCCTTGCAAGGAAATAGCGATTGCAGATGTCTACGTATCGTAGCAATAGAGTTCATATGATTCTTAAAACGCGATATCGCATCTCATTTCTATGTTTCATGGTAGGATATAACATGATTTGCGAAGTGTTATGTATTCCTCGTCTACACTTCAAATGAATGAAAATGCGACACTTCCTAGCAAGGAAATAGCGTTTGCAGATGTCTACGTATCGTAGCAATAGAGTTCTAATGCTTCTTAAAACGCGAAATCGAATCTCATTTCTATGTTTGATGGTAAGATATAATATGATTTGCGAAGTGTCATGTATTCCTCGTCTACACTTCAAATGAATGTAAATGCGACACTTCCTTGCTAGGAAATAGCGTCTGCAGATGTCTAGGTATCGTAGCAATAGAATTCAAATGCTTCTTAAAACGAGATATTGCATCTCATATCTATGTTTCATGATAAGATACATTGTACATTGCGAAGTGTTATGCATTCCTCGTCTACGATTCAAATGAATGTAAATGCGACACTTCCTTGCAAGGAAATAGCGTTTGCAGATGTCTAGGTATCGTAGCAATAGAGTTCTAATGCTTCCTAAAACGTGATATCGCATCTCATTTCAATGTTTCATGGTAAGATATAATATGATTTGCGAAGTGTTATGTATTCCTCGTCTACACTTCAAATGAATGTAAATGCGACACTTCTTTGCTAGGAAATAGTGTCTGCAGATGTCTAGGTATCGTAGCGATAGAGTTCTAACGCTTCTTAAAACGCGATATCGCATCTCATTTCTATGTTGCATGATAGGATATAATATTCATTGTAAAATGTTATGTATACCTCGTATTCTCTTCAGAAGAATGTAAATGCGATACTTCCTTGCATGGAAATAGCGTTTGCAGATGTCTACGAATCGAAGCAATAGAGTTCAAATGCTTCTTAAAACGAGATATTCCATCTCATATTTATGTTTCATGATAAGATATAATATTCATTGCGAAGTGTTATGCATTCCTCGTCTATGATTCAAATGAACGTAAATGCGACACGTACTTGCAAGGAAATAGCGTTTGCAGATGTCTAGGTATCGTAGCAATAGAGTTCTAATGCTTCCTAAAACGCGATATCGCATCTCATTTCTATGTTTCATGGTAAGATATAATATGATTTGCGAAGTGTCATGTATTCCTCGTCTACACTTCAAATGAATGTAAATGCGACACTTCCTTGCAAGGAAATAGCGTTTGCAGATGTCTAGGTATCGTAGCAATAGAGTTCTAATGCTTCTTAAAACGCGATTTCCCATCTCAGTTCTATGTTTCATGGTAAGATATAATATGATTTGCGAAGTATCATGTATTCCTCGACTACATCTCAAATGACTGTAAATGCGACACTTCCTTGCTAGGAAATAGCGTTTGCAGATGTCTACGTATCGTAGCAATAGCTTTCTAATGCTTCTTAAAACGCGATATCGAATCTCATTTCTATGTTTCATGGTAAGATATAATATGATTTGCGAAGTGTCATGTATTCCTCGTCTACACTTCAAATGAATGTAAATGCGACACTTCCTTGCAAAGAAATAGCGTTTGCAAATGTCTACGTATCGAAGCAATAGAGTTCAAATGCTTCTTAAAACGAGATATTGCATCTCATATTTATGTTTCATGATAAGATATAATATTCATTGCGAAGTGTTATGCATTCCTCGTCTATGATTCAAATGAACGTAAATGCGACACGTCCTTGCAAGGAAATAGTGTTTGCAGATGTCTAGGTATCGTAGCAATAGAGTTCTAATGCTTCCTAAAACGCGATATTGCATCTCATTTCTATGTTTCATGATAAGATATAATATTCATTGCGAAGTGTTACGCATTCCTCGTCTGCGATTCAAATGAAAGTAAATGCGACACTTCCTTGCAAGGAAATAGCGATTGCAGATGTCTACGTATCGTAGCAATAGAGTTCATATGATTCTTAAAACGCGATATCGCATCTCATTTCTATGTTTCATGGTAAGATTTAATATTCATTGCGAAGTGTGATGCATTCCTCGTCTACGATTCGAATGAATGTAAATGCGACACTTCCTTGCAAGGAAATAGCGTTTGCTGATGTCTAGGTATCGTAGCAATAGAGTTCTAATGCTTCTTAAAACGCGATATCGCATCTCAGTTCTATGTTTCATGCTAAGATATAACATGATTTGCCAAGTGTTATGTATGCCTCGTCTACACTTCAAATGAATGTAAATGCGACACTTCCTTGCAAAGAAATAGCGTTTGCAAATGTCTACGTTTCGAAGCAATAGAGTTCAAATGCTTCTTAAAACGAGATATTGCATCTCATATTTATGTTTCATGATAAGATATAATATTCATTGCGAAGTGTTATGCATTCCTCGTCTATGATTCAAATGAACGTAAATGCGACACGTCATTGCAAGGAAATAGCGTTTGCAGATGTCTAGGTATCGTAGCAATAGAGTTCTAATGCTTCCTAAAACGCGATATCGCATCTCATTTCTATGTTTCATGGTAAGATATAATATGATTTGCGAAGTGTTATGTATTCCTCGTCTACGATTCAAATGAAAGTAAATGCGACACTTCCTTGCAAGGAAATAGCGATTGCAGATGTCTACGTATCGTAGCAATAGAGTTCATATGATTCTTAAAACGCGATATCGCATCTCATTTCTATGTTTCATGGTAGGATATAACATGATTTGCGAAGTGTTATGTATTCCTCGTCTACACTTCAAATGAATGAAAATGCGACACTTCCTAGCAAGGAAATAGCGTTTGCAGATGTCTACGTATCGTAGCAATAGAGTTCTAATGCTTCTTAAAACGCGATATCGAATCTCATTTCTATGTTTCATGGTAAGATATAACATGATTTGCGAAGTGTTATGTATTCCTCGTCTGCACTTCAAATGAATGTAAATGCGACACTTCCCTGCAAGGAAATAGCGTTTGCAGATGTCTACGTACCGAAGCAATAGTGTTCAAATGCTTCTTAAAACGAGATATTGCATCTCATTTCTATGTTTCATGATAAGATATAATATTCATTGCGAAGTGTAATGCATTCCTCGTCTGCGATTCAAATGAAAGTAAATGCGACACTTCCTTGCAAGGAAATAGCGATTGCAGATGTCTACGTATCGTAGCAATAGAGTTCATATGATTCTTAAAACGCGATATCGCATCTCATTTCTATGTTTCATGCTAAGATATAACATGATTTGCCAAGTGTTATGTATGCCTCGTCTACACTTCAAATGAATGTAAATGCGACACGTCCTTGCAAAGAAATAGCGTTTGCAAATGTCTACGTTTCGAAGCAATAGAGTTCAAATGCTTCTTAAAACGAGATATTGCATCTCATTTCTATGTTGCATGATAGGATATAATATTCATTGTAAAGTGTTATGTATACCTCGTATTGTCTTCAGAAGGATGTAAATGCGATACTTCCTTGCATGGAAATAGTGTTTGCAGATGTCTACGTATCGTAGCAATAGAGTTCTAATGCTTCTTAAAACGCGATATCGAATCTCATTTCTATGTTTGATGGTAAGATATAATATGATTTGCGAAGTGTCATGTATTCCTCGTCTACACTTCAAATGAATGTAAATGCGACACTTCCTTGCTAGGAAATAGCGTCTGCAGATGTCTAGGTATCGTAGCAATAGAATTCATATGCTTCTTAAAACGAGATATTGCATCTCATATCTATGTTTCATGATAAGATACAATGTACATTGCGAAGTGTTATGCATTCCTCGTCTACGATTCAAATGAATGTAAATGCGACACTTCCTTGCAAGGAAATAGCGTTTGCAGATGTCTAGGTATCGTAGCAATAGAGTTCTAATGCTTCCTAAAACGTGATATCGCATCTCATTTCAATGTTTCATGGTAAGATATAATATGATTTGCGAAGTGTTATGTATTCCTCGTCTACACTTCAAATGAATGTAAATGCGACACTTCTTTGCTAGGAAATAGTGTCTGCAGATGTCTAGGTATCGTAGCGATAGAGTTCTAACGCTTCTTAAAACGCGATATCGCATCTCATTTCTATGTTGCATGATAGGATATAATATTCATTGTAAAATGTTATGTATACCTCGTATTCTCTTCAGAGGAATGTAAATGCGATACTTCCTTGCATGGAAATAGCGTTTGCAGATGTCTACGAATCGAAGCAATAGAGTTCAAATGCTTCTTAAAACGAGATATTCCATCTCATATTTATGTTTCATGATAAGATATAATATTCATTGCGAAGTGTTATGCATTCCTCGTCTATGATTCAAATGAACGTAAATGCGACACGTCCTTGCAAGGAAATAGCGTTTGCAGATGTCTAGGTATCGTAGCAATAGAGTTCTAATGCTTCCTAAAACGCGATATCGCATCTCATTTCTATGTTTCATGGTAAGATATAATATGATTTGCGAAGTGTTATGTATTCCTCGTCTACGATTCAAATGAAAGTAAATGCGACACTTCCTTGCAAGGAAATAGCGATTGCAGATGTCTACGTATCGTAGCAATAGAGTTCATATGATTCTAAAAACGCGATATCGCATCTCATTTCCATGTTTCATGGTAAGATATAACATGATTTGCGAAGTGTTATGTATTCCTCGTCTACACTTCAAATAAATGTGAATGCGACACT
The DNA here is from genome assembly GCF_050948175.1 of Xylocopa sonorina. Classification (NCBI taxonomy): domain Eukaryota; kingdom Metazoa; phylum Arthropoda; class Insecta; order Hymenoptera; family Apidae; genus Xylocopa; species Xylocopa sonorina. The sequence continues at coordinate 72,524 of NW_027490280.1, read as the reverse complement.
TCCTTGCAAGGAAATAGCGTTTGCAGACGCCTACGTACCGAAGCAATAGAGTTCAAATGCTTCTTAAAACGAGATATTGCATCTCATTTCTATGTTTCATGATAAGATATAATATTCATTGCGAAGTGTTATGCACTCCTCGTCTGCGATTCAAATGAAAGTAAATGCGACACTTCCTTGCAAGGAAATAGCGTTTGCAGATGTCTAGGTATCGTAGCAATAGAGTTCTAATGCTTCTTAAAACGCGATTTCGCATCTCAGTTCTATGTTTCATGGTAAGATATAATATGATTTGCGAAGTATCATGTATTCCTCGTCTACATTTCAAATGAATGTAAATGCGACACTTCCTTGCTAGGAAATAGCGTTTGCAGATGTCTACGTATCGTAGCAATAGCTTTCTAATGCTTCTTAAAACGCGATATCGAATCTCATTTCTATGTTTCATGGTAAGATATAATATGATTTGCGAAGTGTCATGTATTCCTCGTCTACACTTCAAATGAATGTAAATGCGACACTTCCTTGCAAAGAAATAGCGTTTGCAAATGTCTACGTATCGAAGCAATAGAGTTCAAATGCTTCTTAAAACGAGATATTGCATCTCATATTTATGTTTCATGATAAGATATAATATTCATTGCGAAGTGTTATGCATTCCTCGTCTATGATTCAAATGAACGTAAATACGACACGTCCTTGCAAGGAAATAGTGTTTGCAGATGTCTAGGTATCGTAGCAATAGAGTTCTAATGCTTCCTAAAACGCGATATCGCATCTCATTTCTATGTTTCATGGTAAGATATAATATGATTTGCGAAGTGTTATGTATTCCTCGTCTACGATTCAAATGAAAGTAAATGAGACACTTCCTTGCAAGGAAAGAGCGATTGCAGATGTCTACGTATCGTAGCAATAGAGTCCATATGATTCTTAAAACGCGATATCGCATCTCATTTCTATGTTTCATGGTAAGATATAACATGATTTGCGAAGTGTTATGTATTCCTCGTCTACACTTCAAATGAATGAAAATGCGACACTTCCTAGCAAGGAAATAGCGTTTGCAGATGTCTACGTATCGTAGCAATAGAGTTCTAATGCTTCTTAAAACGCGATATCGAATCTCATTTCTATGTTTCATGGTAAGATATAACATGATTTGCGAAGTGTTATGTATTCCTCGTCTGCACTTCAAATGAATGTAAATGCGACACTTCCCTGCAAGGAAATAGCGTTTGCAGATGTCTACGTACCGAAGCAATAGAGTTCAAATGCTTCTTAAAACGAGATATTGCATCTCATTTCTATGTTTCATGATAAGATATAATATTCATTGCGAAGTGTAATGCATTCCTCGTCTGCGATTCAAATGAAAGTAAATGCGACACTTCCTTGCAAGGAAATAGCGATTGCAGATGTCTACGTATCGTAGCAATAGAGTTCATATGATTCTTAAAACGCGATATCGCATCTCATTTCTATGTTTCATGGTAAGATTTAACATTCATTGCGAAGTGTTATGCATTCCTCGTCTACGATTCAAATGAATGTAAATGCGACACTTCCTTGCAAGGAAATAGCGTTTGCAGATGTCTAGGTATCGTAGCAATAGAGTTCTAATGCTTCCTAAAACGCGATATCGCATCTCATTTCTATGTTTCATGGTAAGATATAATATGATTTGCGAAGTGTCATGTATTCCTCGTCTACACTTCAAATGAATGTAAATGCGACACTTCCTTGCAAAGAAATAGCGTTTGCAAATGTCTACGTATCGAAGAAATAGAGTTCAAATGCTTCTTAAAACGAGATATTGCATCTCATATTTATGTTTCATGATAAGATATAATATTCATTGCGAAGTGTAATGCATTCCTCGTCTATGATTCAAATGAACGTAAATGCGACACGTCCTTGCAAGGAAATAGTGTTTGCAGATGTCTAGGTATCGTAGCAATAGAGTTCTAATGCTTCTTAGAACGCGATATCGCATCTGAGTTCTATGTTTCATGATAAGATATAATATTCATTGCGAAGTGTTATGCATTCCTCGTCTGCGATTCAAATGAAAGTAAATGCGACACTTCCTTGCAAGGAAATAGCGATTGCAGATGTCAACGTATCGTAGCAATAGAGTTCATATGATTCTTAAAACGCGATATCGCATCTCATTTCTATGTTTCATGGTAAGATTTAATATTCATTGCGAAGTGTTATGCATTCCTCGTCTACGATTCAAATGAATGTAAATGCGACACTTCCTTGCAAGGGAATAGCGTTTGCTGATGTCTAGGTATCCTAGCAATAGAGTTCTAATGCTTCTTAAAACGCGATATCGCATCTCAGTTCTATGTTTCATGCTAAGATATAACATGATTTGCCAAGTGTTATGTATGCCTCGTCTACACATCAAATGAATGTAAATGCGACACTTCCTTGCAAAGAAATAGCGTTTGCAAATGTCTACGTTTCGAAGCAATAGAGTTCAAATGCTTCTTAAAACGAGATATTGCATCTCATATTTATGTTTCATGATAAGATATAATATTCATTGCGAAGTGTTATGCATTCCTCGTCTATGATTCAAATGAACGTAAATGCGACACGTCATTGCAAGGAAATAGCGTTTGCAGATGTCTAGGTATCGTAGCAATAGAGTTCTAATGCTTCCTAAAACGCGATATCGCATCTCATTTCTATGTTTCATGGTAAGATATAATATGATTTGCGAAGTGTTATGTATTCCTCGTCTACGATTCAAATGAAAGTAAATGCGACACTTCCTTGCAAGGAAATAGCGATTGCAGATGTCTACGTATCGTAGCAATAGAGTTCATATGATTCTTAAAACGCGATATCGCATCTCATTTCTATGTTTCATGGTAAGATATAACATGATTTGCGAAGTGTTATGCATTCCTCGTCTACACTTCAAATGATTGAAAATGCGACACTTCCTAGCAAGGAAATAGCGTTTGCAGATGTCTACGTATCGTAGCAAAAGAGTTCTAATGCTTCTTAAAACGCGATATCGAATCTCATTTCTATGTTTCATGGTAAGATAGAATATGATTTGCGAAGTGTTATGTATTCCTCGTCTACGATTCAAATGAAAGTAAATGCGACACTTCCTTGCAAGGAAATAGCGATTGCAGATGTCTACGTATCGTAGCAATAGAGTTCATATGATTCTTAAAACGCGATATCGCATCTCATTTCTATGTTTCATGGTAAGATATAACATGATTTGCGAAGTGTCATGTATTCCTCGTCTACACTTCAAATGAATGTAAATGCGACACTTCCTTGCTAGGAAATAGCGTCTGCAGATGTCTAGGTATCGTAGCAATAGAATTCAAATGCTTCTTAAAACGAGATATTGCATCTCATATCTATGTTTCATGATAAGATACAATGTACATTGCGAAGTGTTATGCATTCCTCTTCTACGATTCAAATGAATGTAAATGCGACACTTCCTTGCAAGGAAATAGCGTTTGCAGATGTCTAGGTATCGTAGCAATAGAGTTCTAATGCTTCTGTAACGTCAGGCGTACCGCCTGCCACCCTCCGGCGTCCACCTCATCATCCCCAGCATCCGTATCCGGAGCCCCTGCACACGGGCCATCCGCCGACTCGCCGTCCCTACAGAAGGAGACAAAGGTACGAGAGGGAAGAGGGATGCAGCATACCGCGCCCACGCGCGATCTCCACACACGAGGGGGAGGACTTCACCCCGTATTACGAGGGCGAGGAGCTCTCCGACACATACTGGGTCGAATTCCCAGCGATCACGAAGCCCTATACGTACTTCTCGTACATGTGGGATTAGAATAAGCACACTACTCATATATGTACATACACACCAACACACACCTAGATTTAAGTGAATATATGTATATATTTTATTCATGCACGGTTATATTCCGTTGCACTCGCGCGCACACTCGACGCTCGCGGCTCACGCTTAACGCGGGCCGCGCCCCACTCCGAACGGCCGCCCCACCACGAGGGCCGAGCGGCTGCCCTACTCCGACCGTCCGCCCCACCGCGAGGGCCCAGCGACTCGCGCGCCGCGCGAACCGAGGAGGTCGCGGACGCGAGATCCGAGAGTCAGTTCCAATCTCACCTCCGAACGGGAGAGTTCCAATCTCACCTCCGAACGGGAGAGTTCCAATCTCATCTCCGAACTGGAGAGTTCCAATCTCATCTCCGAACTGGAGAGTTCCAATCTCACCTCCGAACGGGAGAGTTCGCATCTCATCTCCGAACCGAGGAGTTCTAATCCAGCATCCGAACGATGCACCTCCGATCCGAGCAATAGGCTCATTCGCAACGAGCAATTAGCTCTAATGCATTCGTCTCTATCCATACTCCCATAGCGGAGTCCATTCGATACTTTATACTATTTCTAATTCTCATTGTAATCGCTAGTTAGTAACTTAGAATTTAGTCAAGTGTATCTAGTATAGTGAAATCATAGAATATAGTTTATTTTTACCAGATTCAAAGTATCTTTATTCGAGTTCAAATACAATTCCTTAATTCTAATCCACGGGTACGCTCGCGATTATTCTAATTCTATATCTCATCTACGATAGTCTTGAGGCTCGACGACTAGAGCGAACCAGCGCTTAGTTGCTCCATCCTCACTTCTACCGTGTACAGAATATCTTGCGCCCAGGTCGATCCCGGTAAGCTAGAGCGAACCAACGCTTAGCCGTGCCGTATTCAACCGAAGTTCAAGTATTCTCGATGAGCCTTGCACCTCCGACAAAGCGTACACGACGCGCGGGGAGGAGAGAGTTCATTCGTCGTCTCGCTCGGGAATACGTGGGTGATGCACCAGAATATTCAATTTCCTACGTTCGAGTCCTGGTTCCTGTGAAGGAGGTTTCCTTCGCCGCACGACCCGTACGAGTCGCCAATCGTCAGGGCCAAACGCCGATACCTGCCAGCCGGAGTCAACCCGCCTGGACGCTTATTCCCGTAGACGTACCTCCGTTCCAGCCGTACGCCGCCGCCATCCCGGTTGCGGATCCAAGGCGTTCCAGGTACCTGGAAAGAGAAATCAGACAGCGGAATCAAGCCTTCGCAAGGTAAGTTTAGTGTTAGTTACCGTTTTATCGAGTCCGAAACGCCAACGAACCCGGTCCGGACGCAATTCGCGTTATTTTCGGGAACGGTTACGACTTTGTGCCACCGTTGCGAGCGCAACCGCACCTCGGGACGTGACACGAAAGTTATTTTTGGTGACAGCGGTGGGATAGCCACGCGTTTCCTCCGGAAATTCCGCCGAAAGGAACCGCGAAACTAGATATGGCAACCCGGACTCCGACAAAAACGCGCCAGCAGACACAGCGAGCCGCCGCGATGGCCGATTCTGAACGCGAAAAACGCACTAGCAGAACGCTTGATTTCCAAGACGCTATCGCCGAGCCTCTTCCTAGTACCGCGCAACAAAATACTTCCGCGAAAAATACGAAAGCGACCGATCCGAGTAATGCCGCGTTGCTCCAGCAAATAGAAATTTTACGCCGTGAATTAGAATCTATTCGCAGAACGCCTGATTTAACGCGCGACGATACCGTTTCGCTGGATATTCCTCGGGGAAATCCGCTTTCCGCACATAATTCGAGCTCTGATTTCAATACAAATAGTTCGCAACACGACGAGCTATCGCTTAAGCAGGCCCTCGAAGCCGTGCCGACATTCGATGGTCAGAACATTCCTATTCTTCAGTTTACCCGAGCGTGTAAACGCGCTTATGAGCTTATCCCTAATGGGTGCGAGCGAACTTTCACACGCCTGCTTAAGGGAAAACTCAAGGGTCGTGCCTACGCCGCGCTAGAAGACGAGCCGTGTTACACAATACTCGAATTAACGGACGTTCTTCGCAGCACTTTTTGCTCCGTAAAATCAGCTCATCATTATCGGGGTGAACTTGCTAATATATTTATGCGCGCGAACGAGCACATTCTAGATTACATCGGTCGAGTAAAAGATCTTAGAACCGCTATAATTGATTGCGAGAGGCTTGCTCGACGAGACACACCGGAATCGCTCGATGACGTAGACGCGCTCACCCTACAATGTTTTAAAGACGGTCTCATTCCGGAAATTCGAATGCAAATGACTATAAGTTCATTCGGTACATTGCGAGAAACGTTCGCTCGAGCGCGGGAGCTCTATCAAATGCACGAACGTGATTGCAACCGGCTAGGTAGATCGCGTGTCGCGCGACCAGAATCGCGCGAAAAACCAGCCGAAATTATTTGCCGAAAATGCAATAATATCGGACATTACGCGACCGAGTGTCGGCTCAGACCGCCATCGCCGTACCGACCGCAGGAATACTTGCGATCCAGGGACGTACCGCCTCCTACTCGAGGCCCCGCGTACGAACAACCGAGACAAATCGTAGCCAGGGATGCGCCCAAATTTTGTCGCTATTGCAAGACCCCGGGGCACGAAATAGGCGAGTGCCGCAAAAGGCAGTACAACAACGCGGTAAATAAAAATTCGGGAAACGACAATGGCCTCCGCACCCGCCGCGAGACAGGTGGCGAGGCCGCGCACCAAGTCCGTCCTCTCGCCGCGAACAACTCCAACGCGGAAATCGACGAAATGCCGCGATAAACATAACCGGAAAAACTAGCACGCCAAACGTAATTTTAAAGTCCGACCTTCTAATTTCACCAACTCGCTTCATGGTGGACACTGGGGCGGAAATAAATATTATAAAACGTTCGGCTCTAAAAGCATCCGCGCGAATCGATAAGTCCGAGATCGTCATAATAACAGGGGTAACCGATGGCAAAACCGCAACCTTAGGGACGGTGAATCTTGTCATTTTCGGTCGCGTCGTTCCTTTTAATGTGGTCGAGGATGATTTTCCCCTTAAACCAAGCGGGATCCTCGGCTCCGGGTTCTGTATGGACGCAGAAATCTCTTTTCCAAATAAAATAATCAAATGGAATGGTAAGAGAATTCCTTTCGAAGACGATATCGAAGCACTCGAGGAACCGTCACCGGAGTCGAAAATAAAGCCTCTCCTATCGCCGAAACGTAAACAAGCGCCGCGCACGGAATCTATTCCCCCTCCGCCGCCGCGCCCGCCGCGTAAATCATCGCCTCCGCTGAAACGCGATGCAACAACGAAATCGAAGCTTCGAACGCAAGACAAAGCAGCTTCTCCGAAGTCAGGAGACCGTATCTCCATTCCGCCGAGATCAAATATCGGTATCAAGGTCCGCGTAGTTAATTCGAATCTCGCGGAAGGTATAATTCCTCGTATCGATCTTGCGCCGGGCATATTTTTCGGAAACGCTCTCGTCAGAGTAATTCGGGGCAAAGCGGTAACTCGAATAATTAATTCATCCGACCGCGCCGTCGAAATCGCGTTACCAGAGATCATACTCGAGCCCGCGCAAATCATGACTCCCCTCCACGAGGAGGATAGTCCGTCGCTCTATCCGGTTTTTTCTAAATCTACTAAATCTAACGTATCCGCCGTACCGATCGGCTCATCCCAAAAAGGGAAAACTTCTATTTCTTTCTCGAGTCAGACACCATACTCGACAATCGAAACTCCTCCTTCGCGTTGCAAAATCGCGAATGTTCAACAGATCTCTTATGCTCAGGCGGTTAAAAATAATGTACAACAGGCGCCGTTAAAACAAACATCGAAATCCGCCAACCTTTCGAAATCTCGCTTAGATCGAATTCTTAGTCTCCTCCGTCTCGACCACCTCAACGCAGAGGAAAGAGAGCACGTCGTCCGTCTCGTTCAAAGCACGCAGGAGCTTTTTCACATTGAGGGGGATAAATTAGGGCATACGTCAGCAACCACGCACAAGATTCCAACCGTCGACGACCGCCCCGTCAATGTGAAACAATACCGTTTCCCACCAGCTCATAAGGAGGAGATTCGACGACAAGTCGACAAATTTTTACAAAATGGTGTCATCTCTCCGTCAAAATCACCATATAATTCGCCATTGTGGGTTGTCCCAAAGAAACCGGACTCCTTGGGCAACAAGCAATGGCGCGTCGTCATCGACTACCGCGCACTCAATGAGAAATCTGTCGCCGATGCCTATCCCCTCCCTTGCATTACCGAGATACTTGATCAGCTCGGGAGCGCGAAGTATTTTAGTACATTCGATCTCGCGAGCGGATTTCACCAGATCCCAATGGAGCCCGCCGATGCTCCCAAAACCGCTTTTTCGACGCCTCACGGGCATTATGAATTTAAAAGAATGCCATTCGGATTAAAAAATGCGCCAGCGACGTTCCAACGACTTATGGACAATGTCCTGTCCGGTCTCCAGGGGAACGAAATTTTCGTCTATTTGGACGACATTGTTATCTACGCTAGCTCTCTTCAAGAACATCGACTTAAATTCGATAAATTAACTCAACGGCTCAAAGAAGCTAATTTAGTATTGCAGCCGGATAAGTGCGAATTCTTGAGGAGAGAAGTAAGCTATTTGGGTCATATTATCAGTGAGCACGGTGTAAAACCTGACCCTGCGAAAATTAGCGCCGTCAAAAATTTTCCGCGCCCGCGCAACGCGAAACAGATCAAACAATTCCTCGGGCTCGCGGGATACTACAGGCGGTTCATCGCAAATTTTTCTAATATTGCTAAGCCACTTACAAATTTGTTAAAAAAAGACGCGCCCTTTGTATGGCGTAACGAGCAAGAGAATTCATTCGTCAAACTCCGAGATTGCCTATGCGAAGCGCCTATCTTGCAGTACCCCAACTTCAAACAACCATTCGTGATAACGACCGACGCGTCCGCCGAAGCTATTGGTGCTATCTTGAGTCAAGGACCAATAGGCCGCGACTTGCCAATCGCGTACACGTCGCGACTGTTAAACGCTGCGGAGAGAAACTACTCCACGATCGAGAAGGAGTGTCTGGCGATTGTCTACGCCGTCCATTACTTTCGTCCATACATATACGGTAATCAATTCAAACTCGTTACCGACCATCGACCGTTAGTGTGGATGAATTCGGTCAAGGACCCGTCAAGTAGACTCGTACGGTGGAGGCTTAAGTTAGCGGAATTTGACTACGAGATGGTCTATAAAAGTGGAAAAACGAACCTTAATGCGGACGCATTGTCGCGGAATCCCGCTCAAATTTTTCCGCTCTCGTATTCAGAAAACTCGGAGGACGACATCTTCGATGTGCCTCCGGAAACCCGTAAAAAGTATACCACACTAGCGCCTCCTCCTACTCCGGTAACATCAGAACCTGAATTACCGACTCCAGGCACGTCTTTCCGTACCAACACAGCACCACCTCCGCAAGTCGCCAGCGACAGCACCGACTTCTATACTCCTGCTCCAAATGAATTTTTCCGACGCGAACCTCTATTTAATTTCAGCCGTGACGCATTATCAACGCGACGAGACAATGTAGTTGTCTTCGTCACGCAATCTGGGCACCCCTATGACACGGGCGCCAAAGATCTAGCGAACGCTGAAAAATTCCTTCCAAACAAAAATCACGTTCTTACCAAAGCCAAAGTCATACAAATCGGAAACGAATTCCAAATCCAGCTTCCAATCATCGAACATTCCACCAGATCAATCAATTTCCAGACCGTAATAGAAACATTCAGATCCTTGTGCGACGTTGTAAACGAATTACAATTACAAACATTTAGTATCGCACAAACCTATCTAGACTCCGTATCCTGGTCCCGAATCCAGAAAATCCTTCAGGACCTGTTTTATGAAACAACTGTCCAGATTACGGTCTGCCAGGGCCTCATTAAAACCCCTTCGGTCGAAGAGCGACTGAAAATAATAAGGGAAAACCACGACTCCCCTGTGGGAGGTCACAAAGGGGTTAATAAAACTTATTCTCGCATCAGACAACAATACTTTTGGCCAAACATGAAAACACAAATACAAGAATATATTGGCAAATGTAAAAGTTGTCAGACAGAGAAACTGGTCCGGGTAAAGACCAGACAGCCTCTCACTTTAACCGACACCCCTGGCAGGGCATTCGATAAGATTTCAATGGACGTAATGGGTCCTCTTCCCGAAACTTCCGACGGTTATACAAGTATCCTCACGATCCAAGATCTCCTCACTAAATACTCAGTCGCAGTTCCTCTCAAAACCACCACCGCAGTAGACATTGCCGATGCTCTAATAAAAGAATTCATTTGTAAGTTCGGATGCCCGAAAGGCATACTCACGGACCAAGGTTCGAACTTTATAAATAGCTTGATTAAAGCCATAGCAATCAAATTCCGTATTAAGCAATACAAGTCCACTGCGTTCCATCCACAGACAAACGGGTCCGTTGAACGATCTCACCACGTCCTGGCCGAATATCTGAAGCATTACATAGAGTCGAGTAACGATTGGGTGAATTGGTTACCGTACGCAATGTTTTCATACAACACCAGTGTGCACGAGGGTACATTATACACCCCACACGAACTAGTGTTCGGCAGGATAGCTAGGACGCCGTCAGCCACTCCTTTTCAGGACAGCTCTGATAACGAAACTTATAGCGACTATCTTATACAACTTCAGGAGAAAATCTCGAAATCTCAGGATTTGGCTAAAGCCAATCTAGACAATGCGAAACGCCGTTCTAAATATTATTATGACCGAAATCTCAATGTCCAAAACTTCGAGGTAGGCCAATGGGTCTATCTTTTAAAAGAGCCGAACAAACATAAGTTCCAGGCACAGTATTCTGGACCGTACCGTATCCTCGAAATTTTGGGCAATTGTAATGTTAAGCTGAATGTAAAAGGGCGCCATAAAATTGTTCATACGAACAAAATCAAAATTTGTAAACGAATGCATAGTATGCAGAGTGTGGATGCTAGTGAAAGAAAAGTGCGAAAAACTGAAAATGAAGTCAGTGAGAGCAGTGACATTCAAACGAACGCTGAAAGTGAAAGCGACGAAAGTGCCTGCAATCCGAAGGAAGCCCGCAGTCACGGTCCAATCTCCAAACGTTATCGCCAGGATCAACCAGGCGAAAAACCTCAGATTCCGCAGCATCCAGCCGACAGGACCAAGAGAAGGATCCAGCATCCCGAAATCTACCCAACAGACAAGAGATCTCGGCATGGCCGAGATTCTTTTTCCAAGGGGGGTGGTGTAACGTCAGGCGTACCGCCTGCCACCCTCCGGCGTCCACCTCATCATCCCCAGCATCCGTATCCGGAGCCCCTGCACACGGGCCACCCGCCGACTCGCCGTCCCTACAGAAGGAGACAAAGGTACGAGAGGGAAGAGGGATGCAGCATGCCGCGCCCACGCGCGATCTCCACACACGAGGGGGAGGACTTCACCCCGTATTACGAGGGCGAGGAGCTCTCCGACACATACTGGGTCGAATCCCCAGCGATCACGAAGCCCTATACGTACTTCTCGTACATGTGGGATTAGAATAAGCACACTACTCATATATGTACATACACACCAACACACACCTAGATTTAAGTGAATATATGTATATATTTTATTCATGCACGGTTATATTCCGTTGCACTCGCGCGCACACTCGACGCTCGCGGCTCACGCTTAACGCGGGCCGCGCCCCACTCCGAACGGCCGCCCCACCACGAGGGCCGAGCGGCTGCCCTACTCCGACCGTCCGCCCCACCGCGAGGGCCCAGCGACTCGCGCGCCGCGCGAACCGAGGAGGTCGCGGACGCGAGATCCGAGAGTCAGTTCCAATCTCACCTCCGAACGGGAGAGTTCCAATCTCACCTCCGAACGGGAGAGTTCCAATCTCATCTCCGAACTGGAGAGTTCCAATCTCATCTCCGAACTGGAGAGTTCCAATCTCACCTCCGAACGGGAGAGTTCGCATCTCATCTCCGAACCGAGGAGTTCTAATCCAGCATCCGAACGATGCACCTCCGATCCGAGCAATAGGCTCATTCGCAACGAGCAATTAGCTCTAATGCATTCGTCTCTATCCATACTCCCATAGCGGAGTCCATTCGATACTTTATACTATTTCTAATTCTCATTGTAATCGCTAGTCAGTAACTTAGAATTTAGTCAAGTGTATCTAGTATAGTGAAATCATAGAATATAGTTTATTTTTACCAGATTCAAAGTATCTTTATTCGAGTTCAAATACAATTCCTTAATTCTAATCCACGGGTACGCTCGCGATTATTCTAATTCTATATCTCATCTACGATAGTCTTGAGGCTCGACGACTAGAGCGAACCAGCGCTTAGTTGCTCCATCCTCAATTCTACCGTGTACAGAATATCTTGCGCCCAGGTCGATCCCGGTAAGCTAGAGCGAACCAACGCTTAGCCGTGCCGTATTCAACCGAAGTTCAAGTATTCTCGATGAGCCTTGCACCTCCGACAAAGCGTACACGACGCGCGGGGAGGAGAGAGTTCATTCGTCGTCTCGCTCGGGAATACGTGGGTGATGCACCAGAATATTCAATTTCCTACGTTCGAGTCCTGGTTCCTGTGAAGGAGGTTTCCTTCGCCGCACGACCCGTACGAGTCGCCAATCGTCAGGGCCAAACGCCGATACCTGCCAGCCGGAGTCAACCCGCCTGGACGCTTATTCCCGTAGACGTACCTCCGTTCCAGCCGTACGCCGCCGCCATCCCGGTTGCGGATCCAAGGCGTTCCAGGTACCTGGAAAGAGAAATCAGACAGCGGAATCAAGCCTTCGCAAGGTAAGTTTAGTGTTAGTTACCGTTTTATCGAGTCCGAAACGCCAACGAACCCGGTCCGGACGCAATTCGCGTTATTTTCGGGAACGGTTACGACTTTGTGCCACCGTTGCGAGCGCAACCGCACCTCGGGACGTGACACTTCCTAAAACGTGATATCGCATCTCATTTCAATGTTTCATGGTAAGATATAATATGATTTGCGAAGTGTTATGTATTCCTCGTCTACACTTCAAATGAATGTAAATGCGACACTTCTTTGCTAGGAAATAGTGTCTGCAGATGTCTAGGTATCGTAGCGATAGAGTTCTAACGCTTCTTAAAACGCGATATCGCATCTCATTTCTATGTTGCATGATAGGATATAATATTCATTGTAAAGTGTTATGTATACCTCGTATTCTCTTCAGAAGAATGTAAATGCGATACTTCCTTGCATGGAAATAGCGTTTGCAGATGTCTACGAATCGAAGCAATAGAGTTCAAATGCTTCTTAAAACGAGATATTCCATCTCATATTTATGTTTCATGATAAGATATAATATTCATTGCGAAGTGTTATGCATTCCTCGTCTATGATTCAAATGAACGTAAATGCGACACGTCCTAGCAAGGAAATAGCGTTTGCAGATGTCTAGGTATCGTAGCAATAGAGTTCTAATGCTTCCTAAAACGCGATATCGCATCTCATTTCTATGTTTCATGGTAAGATATAATATGATTTGCGAAGTGTTATGTATTCCTCGTCTACGATTCAAATGAAAGTAAATGCGACACTTCCTTGCAAGGAAATAGCGTTTGCAGATGCCTACGTACCGAAGCAATAGAGTTCAAATGCTTCTTAAAACGAGATATTGCATCTCATTTCTATGTTTCATGATAAGATATAATATTCATTGCGAAGTGTTATGCATTCCTCGTCTATGATTCAAATGAACGTAAATGCGACACGTCCTTGCAAGGAAATAGTGTTTGCAGATGTCTAGGTATCGTAGCAATAGAGTTCTAATGCTTCCTAATACGCGATATCGCATCTCATTTCTATGTTTCATGGTAAGATATAATATGATTTGCGAAGTGTTATGTATTCCTCGTCTACGATTCAAATGAAAGTAAATGCGACACTTCCTTGCAAGGAAAGAGCGATTGCAGATGTCTACGTATCGTAGCAATAGAGTTCATATGATTCTTAAAACGCGATATCGCATCTCATTTCTATGTTTCATGGTAAGATATAACATGATTTGCGAAGTGTTATGTATTCCTCGTCTACACTTCAAATGAATGAAAATGCGACACTTCCTAGCAAGGAAATAGCGTTTGCAGATGTCTACGTATCGTAGCAATGGAGTTCTAATGCTTCTTAAAACGCGATATCGAATCTCATTTCTATGTTTCATGGTAAGATATAACATGATTTGCGAAGTGTTATGTATTCCTCGTCTGCACTTCAAATGAATGTAAATGCGACACTTCCCTGCAAGGAAATAGCGTTTGCAGATGTCTACGTACCGAAGCAATAGAGTTCAAATGCTTCTTAAAACGAGATATTGCATCTCATTTCTATGTTTCATGATAAGATATAATATTCATTGCGAAGTGTAATGCATTCCTCGTCTGCGATTCAAATGAAAGTAAATGCGACACTTCCTTGCAAGGAAATAGCGATTGCAGATGTCTACGTATCGTAGCAATAGAGTTCATATGATTCTTAAAACGCGATATCGCATCTCATTTCTATGTTTCATGGTAAGATTTAACATTCATTGCGAAGTGTTATGCATTCCTCGTCTACGATTCAAATGAATGTAAATGCGACACTTCCTTGCAAGGAAATAGCGTTTGCAGATGTCTAGGTATCGTAGCAATAGAGTTCTAATGCTTCTTAAAACGCGAAATCGAATCTCATTTCTATGTTTCATGGTAAGATATAATATTATTTGCGAAGTGTTATGTATTCCTCGTCTACACTTCATATGAATGTTAATGCGACACTTCCTTGCAAGGAAAGAGCGTTTGCAGATGTCTACGTATCGTAGCAATAGAGTTCTTATGATTCTTAAAACGCGATATCGCATCTCATTTCTATGTTTCATCGTAAGATATAACATGATTTGCGAAGTGTTATGCATTCCTCGTCTACACTTCAAATGAATGAAAATGCGACACTTCCTAGCAAGGAAATAGCGTTTGCAGATGTCTAGGTATCGTAGCAATAGAGTTCTAATGCTTCTTAGAACGCGATATCGCATCTCAGTTCTATGTTTCATGGTAAGATATAATATGATTTGCCAAGTGTTATGTATTCCTCGTCTACACTTCATATGAATGTTAATGCGACACTTCCTTGCAAGGAAAGAGCGTTTGCAGCTGTCTACGTATCGTAGCAATAGAGTTCTTATGATTCTTAAAACGCGATATCGCATCTCATTTCTATGTTTCATCGTAAGATATAACATGATTTGCGAAGTGTTATGCATTCCTCGTCTACACTTCAAATGAATGAAAATGCGACACTTCCTAGCAAGGAAATAGCGTTTGCAGATGTCTAGGTATCGTAGCAATAGAGTTCTAATGCTTCTTAGAACGCGATATCGCATCTCAGTTCTATGTTTCATGATAAGATATAATATTCATTGCGAAGTGTTATGCATTCCTCGTCTGCGATTCAAATGAAAGTAAATGCGACACTTCCTTGCAAGGAAATAGCGATTGCAGATGTCTACGTATCGTAGCAATAGAGTTCATATGATTCTTAAAACGCGATATCGCATCTCATTTCTATGTTTCATGGTAAGATTTAATATTCATTGCGAAGTGTTATGCATTCCTCGTCTACGATTCAAATGAATGTAAATGCGACACTTCCTTGCAAGGGAATAGCGTTTGCTGATGTCTAGGTATCCTAGCAATAGAGTTCTAATGCTTCTTAAAACGCGATATCGCATCTCAGTTCTATGTTTCATGCTAAGATATAACATGATTTGCCAAGTGTTATGTATGCCTCGTCTACACTTCAAATGAATGTAAATGCGACACTTCCTTGCAAAGAAATAGCGTTTGCAAATGTCTACGTTTCGAAGCAATAGAGTTCAAATGCTTCTTAAAACGAGATATTGCATCTCATATTTATGTTTCATGATAAGATATAATATTCATTGCGAAGTGTTATGCATTCCTCGTCTATGATTCAAATGAACGTAAATGCGACACGTCATTGCAAGGAAATAGCGTTTGCAGATGTCTAGGTATCGTAGCAATAGAGTTCTAATGCTTCCTAAAACGCGATATCGCATCTCATTTCTATGTTTCATGGTAAGATATAATATGATTTGCGAAGTGTTATGTATTCCTCGTCTACGATTCAAATGAAAGTAAATGCGACACTTCCTTGCAAGGAAATAGCGATTGCAGATGTCTACGTATCGTAGCAATAGAGTTCATATGATTCTTAAAACGCGATATCGCATCTCATTTCTATGTTTCATGGTAAGATATAACATGATTTGCGAAGTGTTATGCATTCCTCGTCTACACTTCAAATGATTGAAAATGCGACACTTCCTAGCAAGGAAATAGCGTTTGCAGATGTCTACGTATCGTAGAAAAAGAGTTCTAATGCTTCTTAAAACGCGATATCGAATCTCATTTCTATGTTTCATGGTAAGATAGAATATGATTTGCGAAGTGTTATGTATTCCTCGTCTACGATTCAAATGAAAGTAAATGCGACACTTCCTTGCAAGGAAATAGCGATTGCAGATGTCTACGTATCGTAGCAATAGAGTTCATATGATTCTTAAAACGCGATATCGCATCTCATTTCTATGTTTCATGGTAAGATATAACATGATTTGCGAAGTGTCATGTATTCCTCGTCTACAGTTCAAATGAATGTAAATGCGACACTTCCTTGCTAGGAAATAGCGTCTGCAGATGTCTAGGTATCGTAGCAATAGAATTCAAATGCTTCTTAAAACGAGATATTGCATCTCATATCTATGTTTCATGATAAGATACAATGTACATTGCGAAGTGTTATGCATTCCTCTTCTACGATTCAAATGAATGTAAATGCGACACTTCCTTGCAAGGAAATAGCGTTTGCAGATGTCTAGGTATCGTAGCAATAGAGTTCTAATGCTTCCTAAAACGTGATATCGCATCTCATTTCAATGTTTCATGGTAAGATATAATATGATTTGCGAAGTGTTATGTATTCCTCGTCTACACTTCAAATGAATGTAAATGCGACACTTCTTTGCTAGGAAATAGTGTCTGCAGATGTCTAGGTATCGTAGCGATAGAGTTCTAACGCTTCTTAAAACGCGATATCGCATCTCATTTCTATGTTGCATGATAGGATATAATATTCATTGTAAAGTGTTATGTATACCTCGTATTCTCTTCAGAAGAATGTAAATGCGATACTTCCTTGCATGGAAATAGCGTTTGCAGATGTCTACGAATCGAAGCAATAGAGTTCAAATGCTTCTTAAAACGAGATATTCCATCTCATATTTATGTTTCATGATAAGATATAATATTCATTGCGAAGTGTTATGCATTCCTCGTCTATGATTCAAATGAACGTAAATGCGACACGTCCTAGCAAGGAAATAGCGTTTGCAGATGTCTAGGTATCGTAGCAATAGAGTTCTAATGCTTCCTAAAACGCGATATCGCATCTCATTTCTATGTTTCATGGTAAGATATAATATGATTTGCGAAGTGTTATGTATTCCTCGTGTACGATTCAAATGAAAGTAAATGCGACACTTCCTTGCAAGGAAATAGCGTTTGCAGATGCCTACGTACCGAAGCAATAGAGTTCAAATGCTTCTTAAAACGAGATATTGCATCTCATTTCTATGTTTCATGATAAGATATAATATTCATTGCGAAGTGTTATGCATTCCTCGTCTGCGATTCAAATGAAAGTAAATGCGACACTTCCTTGCAAGGAAATAGCGTTTGCAGATGTCTAGGTATCGTAGCAATAGAGTTCTAATGCTTCTTAAAACGCGATTTCGCATCTCAGTTCTATGTTTCATGGTAAGATATAATATGATTTGCGAAGTATCATGTGTTCCTCGTCTATATTGCAACTGAATGTAAATGCGACACTTCCTTGCTAGGAAATAGCGTTTGCAGATGTCTACGTATCGTAGCAATAGCTTTTTAATGCTTCTTAAAACGCGATATCGAATCTCATTTCTATGTTTCATGGTAAGATATAATATGATTTGCGAAGTGTCATGTATTCCTCGTCTACACTTCAAATGAATGTAAATGCGACACTTCCTTGCAAAGAAATAGCGTTTGCAAATGTCTACGTATCGAAGCAATAGAGTTCAAATGCTTCTTAAAACGAGATATTGCATCTCATATTTATGTTTCATGATAAGATATAATATTCATTGCGAAGTGTTATGCATTCCTCGTCTATGATTCAAATGAACGTAAATGCGACACGTCCTTGCAAGGAAATAGTGTTTGCAGATGTCTAGGTATCGTAGCAATAGAGTTCTAATACTTCCTAAAACGCGATATCGCATCTCATTTCTATGTTTCATGGTAAGATATAATATGATTTGCGAAGTGTTATGTATTCCTCGTCTACGATTCAAATGAAAGTAAATGCGACACTTCCTTGCAAGGAAAGAGCGATTGCAGATGTCTACGTATCGTAGCAATAGAGTTCATATGATTCTTAAAACGCGATATCGCATCTCATTTCTATGTTTCATGGTAAGATATAACATGATTTGCGAAGTGTTATGTATTCCTCGTCTACACTTCAAATGAATGAAAATGCGACACTTCCTAGCAAGGAAATAGCGTTTGCAGATGTCTACGTATCGTAGCAATGGAGTTCTAATGCTTCTTAAAACGCGATATCGAATCTCATTTCTATGTTTCATGGTAAGATATAACATGATTTGCGAAGTGTTATGTATTCCTCGTCTGCACTTCAAGTGAATGTAAATGCGACACTTCCCTGCAAGGAAATAGCGTTTGCAGATGTCTACGTACCGAAGCAATAGAGTTCAAATGCTTCTTAAAACGAGATATTGCATCTCATTTCTATGTTTCATGATAAGATATAATATTCATTGCGAAGTGTAATGCATTCCTCGTCTGCGATTCAAATGAAAGTAAATGCGACACTTCCTTGCAAGGAAATAGCGATTGCAGATGTCTACGTATCGTAGCAATAGAGTTCATATGATTCTTAAAACGCGAAATCGCATCTCATTTCTATGTTTCATGGTAAGATTTAACATTCATTGCGAAGTGTTATGCATTCCTCGTCTACGATTCAAATGAATGTAAATGCGACACTTCCTTGCAAGGAAATAGCGTTTGCAGATGTCTAGGTATCGTAGCAATAGAGTTCTAATGCTTCTTAAAACGCGATATCGAATCTCATTTCTATGTTTCATGGTAAGATATAATATTATTTGCGAAGTGTTATGTATTCCTCGTCTACACTTCATATGAATGTTAATGCGACACTTCCTTGCAAGGAAAGAGCGTTTGCAGATGTCTACGTATCGTAGCAATAGAGTTCTTATGATTCTTAAAACGCGATATCGCATCTCATTTCTATGTTTCATCGTAAGATATAACATGATTTGCGAAGTGTTATGCATTCCTCGTCTACACTTCAAATGAATGAAAATGCGACACTTCCTAGCAAGGAAATAGCGTTTGCAGATGTCTAGGTATCGTAGCAATAGAGTTCTAATGCTTCTTAGAACGCGATATCGCATCTCAGTTCTATGTTTCATGGTAAGATATAATATGATTTGCCAAGTGTTATGTATTCCTCGTCTACACTTCATATGAATGTTAATGCGACACTTCCTTGCAAGGAAAGAGCGTTTGCAGCTGTCTACGTATCGTAGCAATAGAGTTCTTATGATTCTTAAAACGCGATATCGCATCTCATTTCTATGTTTCATCGTAAGATATAATATATTTGCAAAGTGTTATGTATTCCTCGTCTACACTTCAAATGAATGTAAATGCGACACTTCCTTGCAAGGAAATAGCGATTGCAGATGTCTACGTATCGTAGCAATAGAGTTCATATGATTCTTAAAACGCGATATCGCATCTCATTTCTATGTTTCATGGTAAGATATAACATGATTTGCGAAGTGTTATGCATTCCTCGTCTACACTTCAAATGATTGAAAATGCGACACTTCCTAGCAAGGAAATAGCGTTTGCAGATGTCTACGTATCGTAGCAAAAGAGTTCTAATGCTTCTTAAAACGCGATATCGAATCTCATTTCTATGTTTCATGGTAAGATATAATATGATTTGCGAAGTGTTATGTATTCCTCGTCTACGATTCAAATGAAAGTAAATGCGACACTTCCTTGCAAGGAAATAGCGATTGCAGATGTCTACGTATCGTAGCAATAGAGTTCATATGATTCTTAAAACGCGATATCGCATCTCATTTCTATGTTTCATGGTAAGATATAACATGATTTGCGAAGTGTCATGTATTCCTCGTCTACACTTCAAATGAATGTAAATGCGACACTTCCTTGCTAGGAAATAGCGTCTGCAGATGTCTAGGTATCGTAGCAATAGAATTCAAATGCTTCTTAAAACGAGATATTGCATCTCATATCTATGTTTCATGATAAGATACAATGTACATTGCGAAGTGTTATGCATTCCTCTTCTACGATTCAAATGAATGTAAATGCGACACTTCCTTGCAAGGAAATAGCGTTTGCAGATGTCTAGGTATCGTAGCAATAGAGTTCTAATGCTTCCTAAAACGCGATATCGCATCTCATTTCTATGTTTCATGGTAAGATATAATATGATTTGCGAAGTGTTATGTATTCCTCGTCTACGATTCAAATGAAAGTAAATGCGACACTTCCTTGCAAGGAAAGAGCGATTGCAGATGTCTACGTATCGTAGCAATAGAGTTCATATGATTCTTAAAACGCGATATCGCATCTCATTTCTATGTTTCATGGTAAGATATAACATGATTTGCGAAGTGTTATGTATTCCTCGTCTACACTTCAAATGAATGAAAATGCGACACTTCCTAGCAAGGAAATAGCGTTTGCAGATGTCTACGTATCGTAGCAATGGAGTTCTAATGCTTCTTAAAACGCGATATCGAATCTCATTTCTATGTTTCATGGTAAGATATAACATGATTTGCGAAGTGTTATGTATTCCTCGTCTGCACTTCAAATGAATGTAAATGCGACACTTCCCTGCAAGGAAATAGCGTTTGCAGATGTCTACGTACCGAAGCAATAGAGTTCAAATGCTTCTTAAAACGAGATATTGCATCTCATTTCTATGTTTCATGATAAGATATAATATTCATTGCGAAGTGTAATGCATTCCTCGTCTGCGATTCAAATGAAAGTAAATGCGACACTTCCTTGCAAGGAAATAGCGATTGCAGATGTCTACGTATCGTAGCAATAGAGTTCATATGATTCTTAAAACGCGATATCGCATCTCATTTCTATGTTTCATGGTAAGATTTAACATTCATTGCGAAGTGTTATGCATTCCTCGTCTACGATTCAAATGAATGTAAATGCGACACTTCCTTGCAAGGAAATAGCGTTTGCAGATGTCTAGGTATCGTAGCAATAGAGTTCTAATGCTTCTTAAAACGCGATATCGAATCTCATTTCTATGTTTCATGGTAAGATATAATATTATTTGCGAAGTGTTATGTATTCCTCGTCTACACTTCATATGAATGTTAATGCGACACTTCCTTGCAAGGAAAGAGCGTTTGCAGATGTCTACGTATCGTAGCAATAGAGTTCTTATGATTCTTAAAACGCGATATCGCATCTCATTTCTATGTTTCATCGTAAGATATAACATGATTTGCGAAGTGTTATGCATTCCTCGTCTACACTTCGAATGAATGAAAATGCGACACTTCCTAGCAAGGAAATAGCGTTTGCAGATGTCTAGGTATCGTAGCAATAGAGTTCTAATGCTTCTTAGAACGCGATATCGCATCTCAGTTCTATGTTTCATGGTAAGATATAATATGATTTGCCAAGTGTTATGTATTCCTCGTCTACACTTCATATGAATGTTAATGCGACACTTCCTTGCAAGGAAAGAGCGTTTGCAGCTGTCTACGTATCGTAGCAATAGAGTTCTTATGATTCTTAAAACGCGATATCGCATCTCATTTCTATGTTTCATCGTAAGATATAATATATTTGCAAAGTGTTATGTATTCTCGTCTACACTTCAAATGAATGTAAATGCGACACTTCCTTGCAAGGAAATAGCGATTGCAGATGTCTACGTATCGTAGCAATAGAGTTCATATGATTCTTAAAACGCGATATCGCATCTCATTTCTATGTTTCATGGTAAGATATAACATGATTTGCGAAGTGTTATGCATTCCTCGTCTACACTTCAAATGATTGAAAATGCGACACTTCCTAGCAAGGAAATAGCGTTTGCAGATGTCTACGTATCGTAGCAAAAGAGTTCTAATGCTTCTTAAACGCGATATCGAATCTCATTTCTATGTTTCATGGTAAGATATAATATGATTTGCGAAGTGTTATGTATTCCTCGTCTACGATTCAAATGAAAGTAAATGCGACACTTCCTTGCAAGGAAATAGCGATTGCAGATGTCTACGTATCGTAGCAATAGAGTTCATATGATTCTTAAAACGCGATATCGCATCTCATTTCTATGTTTCATGGTAAGATATAACATGATTTGCGAAGTGTCATGTATTCCTCGTCTACACTTCAAATGAATGTAAATGCGACACTTCTTGCTAGGAAATAGCGTCTGCAGATGTCTAGGTATCGTAGCAATAGAATTCAAATGCTTCTTAAAACGAGATATTGCATCTCATATCTATGTTTCATGATAAGATACAATGTACATTGCGAAGTGTTATGCATTCCTCTTCTACGATTCAAATGAATGTAAATGCGACACTTCCTTGCAAGGAAATAGCGTTTGCAGATGTCTAGGTATCGTAGCAATAGAGTTCTAATGCTTCCTAAAACGCGATATCGCATCTCATTTCTATGTTTCATGGTAAGATATAATATGATTTGCGAAGTGTTATGTATTCCTCGTCTACGATTCAAATGAAAGTAAATGCGACACTTCCTTGCAAGGAAAGAGCGATTGCAGATGTCTACGTATCGTAGCAATAGAGTTCATATGATTCTTAAAACGCGATATCGCATCTCATTTCTATGTTTCATGGTAAGATATAACATGATTTGCGAAGTGTTATGTATTCCTCGTCTACACTTCAAATGAATGAAAATGCGACACTTCCTAGCAAGGAAATAGCGTTTGCAGATGTCTACGTATCGTAGCAATGGAGTTCTAATGCTTCTTAAAACGCGATATCGAATCTCATTTCTATGTTTCATGGTAAGATATAACATGATTTGCGAAGTGTTATGTATTCCTCGTCTGCACTTCAAATGAATGTAAATGCGACACTTCCCTGCAAGGAAATAGCGTTTGCAGATGTCTACGTACCGAAGCAATAGAGTTCAAATGCTTCTTAAAACGAGATATTGCATCTCATTTCTATGTTTCATGATAAGATATAATATTCATTGCGAAGTGTAATGCATTCCTCGTCTGCGATTCAAATGAAAGTAAATGCGACACTTCCTTGCAAGGAAATAGCGATTGCAGATGTCTACGTATCGTAGCAATAGAGTTCATATGATTCTTAAAACGCGATATCGCATCTCATTTCTATGTTTCATGGTAAGATTTAACATTCATTGCGAAGTGTTATGCATTCCTCGTCTACGATTCAAATGAATGTAAATGCGACACTTCCTTGCAAGGAAATAGCGTTTGCAGATGTCTAGGTATCGTAGCAATAGAGTTCTAATGCTTCTTAAAACGCGATATCGAATCTCATTTCTATGTTTCATGGTAAGATATAATATTATTTGCGAAGTGTTATGTATTCCTCGTCTACACTTCATATGAATGTTAATGCGACACTTCCTTGCAAGGAAAGAGCGTTTGCAGATGTCTACGTATCGTAGCAATAGAGTTCTTATGATTCTTAAAACGCGATATCGCATCTCATTTCTATGTTTCATCGTAAGATATAACATGATTTGCGAAGTGTTATGCATTCCTCGTCTACACTTCAAATGAATGAAAATGCGACACTTCCTAGCAAGGAAATAGCGTTTGCAGATGTCTAGGTATCGTAGCAATAGAGTTCTAATGCTTCTTAGAACGCGATATCGCATCTCAGTTCTATGTTTCATGGTAAGATATAATATGATTTGCCAAGTGTTATGTATTCCTCGTCTACACTTCATATGAATGTTAATGCGACACTTCCTTGCAAGGAAAGAGCGTTTGCAGCTGTCTACGTATCGTAGCAATAGAGTTCTTATGATTCTTAAAACGCGATATCGCATCTCATTTCTATGTTTCATCGTAAGATATAATATGATTTGCAAAGTGTTATGTATTCCTCGTCTACACTTCAAATGAATGTAAATGCGACACTTCCTTGCAAGGAAATAGCGTTTGCAGATGTCTAGGTATCGTAACATAGAGTTCTAATGCTTCCTTAAACGCGATATTGCATCTCATTTCTATGTTTCATGATAAGATATAATATTCATTGCGAAGTGTTATGCATTCCTCGTCTGCGATTCAAATGAAAGTAAATGCGACACTTCCTTGCAAGGAAATAGCGATTGCAGATGTCTACGTATCGTAGCAATAGAGTTCATATGATTCTTAAAACGCGATATCGCATCTCATTTCTATGTTTCATGGTAAGATTTAATATTCATTGCGAAGTGTTATGCATTCCTCGTCTACGATTCAAATGAATGTAAATGCGACACTTCCTTGCAAAGAAATAGCGTTTGCAAATGTCTACGTTTCGAAGCAATAGAGTTCAAATGCTTCTTAAAACGAGATATTGCATCTCATATTTATGTTTCATGATAAGATATGATATTCATTGCGAAGTGTTATGCATTCCTCGTCTGTGATTCAAATGAACGTAAATGCGACACGTCATTGCAAGGAAATAGCGTTTGCAGATGTCTAGGTATCGTAGCAATAGAGTTCTAATGCTTCCTAAAACGCGATATCGCATCACATTTCAATGTTTCATGGTAAGATATAATATGATTTGCGAAGTGTTATGTATTCCTCGTCTACGATTCAAATGAAAGTAATGCGACACTTCCTTGCAAGGAAATAGCGATTGCAGATGTCTACGTATCGTAGCAATAGAGTTATATGATTCTTAAAACGCGATATCGCATCTGATTTCTATGTTTCATGGTAAGATATAATATTATTTGCGAAGTGTTATGTATTCCTCGTCTACACTTCATATGAATGTTAATGCGACACTTCCTTGCAAGGAAAGAGCGTTTGCAGATGTCTACGTATCGTAGCAATAGAGTTCTTATGATTCTTAAAACTCGATATCGCATCTCATTTCTATGTTTCATCGTAAGATATAACATGATTTGCGAAGTGTTATGCATTCCTTGTCTACACTTCAAATGAATGAAAATGCGACACTTCCTAGCAAGGAAATAGCGTTTGCAGATGTCTAGGTATCGTAGCAATAGAGTTCTAATGCTTCTTAGAACGCGATATCGCATCTCAGTTCTATGTTCATGGTAAGATATAACATGATTTGCCAAGTGTTATGTATGCCTCGTCTACACTTCAATGAATGTAAATGCGACACTTCCTTGCAAAGAAATAGCGTTTGCAAATGTCTACGTTCGAAGCAATAGAGTTCAAATGCTTCTTAAAACGAGATATTGCATCTCATATTCCATGTTTCATGATAAGATATAATATTCATTGCGAAGTGTTATGCATTCCTCGTCTATGATTCAAATGAACGTAAATGCGACACGTCATTGCAAGGAAATAGCGTTTGCAGATGTCTAGGTATCGTAGCAATAGAGTTCTAATGCTTCCTAAAACGCGATATCGCATCTCATTTCTATGTTTCATGGTAAGATATAATATGATTTGCGAAGTGTTATGTATTCCTCGTCTACGATTCAAATGAAAGTAAATGCGACACTTCCTTGCAAGGAAATAGCGTTTGCAGATGTCTAGGTATCGTAGCAATAGAGTTCTAATGCTTCTTAGAACGCGATATCGCATCTCAGTTCTATGTTTCATGGTAAGATATAACATGATTTGCCAAGTGTTATGTATGCCTCGTCTACACTTCAAATGAATGTAAATGCGACACTTCCTTGCAAAGAAATAGCGTTTGCAAATGTCTACGTTTCGAAGCAATAGCGTTCAAATGCTTCTTAAAAACGAGATATTGCATCTCATATTCATGTTTCATGATAAGATATAATATTCATTGCGAAGTGTTATGCATTCCACGTCTGTGATTCAAATGAACGTAAATGCGACACGTCATTGCAAGGAAATAGCGTTTGAAGATGTCTAGGTATCGTAGCAATAGAGTTCTAATGCTTCCTAAAACGCGATATCGCATCTCATTTCTATGTTTCATGGTAAGATATAATATGATTTGCGAAGTGTTATGTATTCCTCGTCTACGATTCAAATGAAAGTAATGCGACACTTCCTTGCAAGGAAATAGCGATTGCAGATGTCTACGTATCGTAGCAATAGAGTTCATATGATTCTTAAAACGCGATATCGCATCTCATTTCTATGTTTCATGGTAAGATATAACATGATTTGCGAAGTGTTATGCATTCCTCGTCTACACTTCAAATGAATGAAAATGCAACACTTCCTTGCAAGGAAATAGCGATTGCAGATGTCTACGTATCGTAGCAATAGAGTTCTTATGATTCTTAAACTCGATATCGCATCTCATTTCTATGTTTCATCGTAAGATATAACATGATTTGCGAAGTGTTATGCATTCCTCGTCTACACTTCAAATGAATGAAAATGCGACACTTCCTAGCAAGGAAATAGCGTTTGCAGATGTCTAGGTATCGTAGCAATAGAGTTCTAATGTTTCTTAGAACGCGATATCGCATCTCAGTTCTATGTTTCATGGTAAGATATAATATGATTTGCCAAGTGTTATGTATTCCTCGTCTACACTTCATATGAATGTTAATGCGACACTTCCTTGCAAGGAAAGAGCGTTTGCAGCTGTCTACGTATCGTAGCAATAGAGTTTCTTATGATTCTTAAACGCGATATCGCATCTCATTTCTATGTTTCATCGTAAGATATAATATGATTTGCAAAGTGTTATGTATTCCTCGTCTACACTTCAAATGAATGTAAATGCGACACTTCCTTGCAAGGAAATAGCGTTTGCAGATGTCTAGGTATCGTAACAATAGAGTTCTAATGCTTCCTAAAACGCGATATTGCATCTCATTTCTATGTTTCATGATAAGATATAATATTCATTGCGAAGTGTTATGCATTCCTCGTCTGCGATTCAAATGAAAGTAAATGCGACACTTCCTTGCAAGGAAATAGCGATTGCAGATGTCTACGTATCGTAGCAATAGAGTTCATATGATTCTTAAAACGCGATATCGCATCTCATTTCTATGTTTCATGGTAAGATTTAATATTCATTGCGAAGTGTTATGCATTCCTCGTCTACGATTCAAATGAATGTAAAATGCGACACTTCCTTGCAAGGAAATGCGTTTGCTGGTGTCTAGGTCATCGTAGCAATAGAGTTCTAATGCTTCTTAAAACGCGATATCGCATCTCAGTTCTATGTTTCATGCTAAGATATAACATGATTTGCCAAGTGTTATGTATGCCTCGTCTACACTTCAAATGAATGTAAATGCGACACTTCCTTGCAAAGAAATAGCGTTTGCAAATGTCTACGTTTCGAAGCAATAGAGTTCAAATGCTTCTTAAAACGAGATATTGCATCTCATATTTATGTTTCATGATAAGATATAATATTCATTGCGAAGTGTTATGCATTCCTCGTCTGTGATTCAAATGAACGTAAATGCGACACGTCATTGCAAGGAAATAGCGTTTGCAGATGTCTAGGTATCGTAGCAATAGAGTTCTAATGCTTCCTAAAACGCGATATCGCATCTCATTTCTATGTTTCATGGTAAGATATAATATGATTTGCGAAGTGTTATGTATTCCTCGTCTACGATTCAAATGAAAGTAAATGCGACACTTCCTTGCAAGGAAATAGCGATTGCAGATGTCTACGTATCGTAGCAATAGAGTTCATATGATTCTTAAAACGCGATATCGCATCTCATTTCTATGTTTCATGGTAAGATATAACATGATTTGCGAAGTGTTATGCATTCCTCGTCTACACTTCAAATGAATGAAAATGCAACACTTCCTTGCAAGGAAATAGCGATTGCAGATGTCTACGTATCGTAGCAATAGAGTTCTTATGATTCTTAAAACTCGATATCGCATCTCATTTCTATGTTTCATTGTAAGATATAACTGATTTGCGAAGTGTTATGCATTCCTCGTCTACACTTCAAATGAATGAAAATGCGACACTTCCTAGCAAGGAAATAGCGTTTGCAGATGTCTAGGTATCGTAGCAATAGAGTTCTAATGTTTCTTAGAACGCGATATCGCATCTCAGTTCTATGTTTCATGGTAAGATATAATATGATTTGCCAAGTGTTATGTATTCCTCGTCTACACTTCATATGAATGTTAATGCGACACTTCCTTGCAAGGAAATAGCGATTGCAGATGTCTACGTATCGTAGCAATAGAGTTCTTATGATTCTTAAAACTCGATATCGCATCTCATTTCTATGTTTCATCGTAAGATATAACATGATTTGCGAAGTGTTATGCATTCCTCGTCTACACTTCAAATGAATGAAAATGCGACACTTCCTAGCAAGGAAATAGCGTTTGCAGATGTCTAGGTATCGTAGCAATAGAGTTCTAATGTTTCTTAGAACGCGATATCGCATCTCAGTTCTATGTTTCATGGTAAGATATAATATGATTTGCCAAGTGTTATGTATTCCTCGTCTACACTTCATATGAATGTTAATGCGACACTTCCTTGCAAGGAAAGAGCGTTTGCAGCTGTCTACGTATCGTAGCAATAGATTTCTTATGATTCTTAAAACGCGATATCGCATCTCATTTCTATGTTTCATCGTAAGATATAATATGATTTGCAAAGTGTTATGTATTCCTCGTCTACACTTCAAATGAATGTAAATGCGACACTTCCTTGCAAGGAAATAGCGTTTGCAGATGTCTAGGTATCGTAGCAATAGAGTTCTAATGTTTCTTAGAACGCGATATCGCATCTCAGTTCTATGTTTCATGGTAAGATATAATATGATTTGCCAAGTGTTATGTATTCCTCGTCTACACTTCATATGAATGTTAATGCGACACTTCCTTGCAAGGAAATAGCGATTGCAGATGTCTACGTATCGTAGCAATAGAGTTCTTATGATTCTTAAAACTCGATATCGCATCTCATTTCTATGTTTCATCGTAAGATATAACATGATTTGCGAAGTGTTATGCATTCCTCGTCTACACTTCAAATGAATGAAAATGCGACACTTCCTAGCAAGGAAATAGCGTTTGCAGATGTCTAGGTATCGTAGCAATAGAGTTCTAATGTTTCTTAGAACGCGATATCGCATCTCAGTTCTATGTTTCATGGTAAGATATAATATGATTTGCCAAGTGTTATGTATTCCTCGTCTACACTTCATATGAATGTTAATGCGACACTTCCTTGCAAGGAAAGAGCGTTTGCAGCTGTCTACGTATCGTAGCAATAGAGTTCTTATGATTCTTAAAACGCGATATCGCATCTCATTTCTATGTTTCATCGTAAGATATAATATGATTTGCAAAGTGTTATGTATTCCTCGTCTACACTTCAAATGAATGTAAATGCGACACTTCCTTGCAAGGAAATAGCGTTTGCAGATGTCTAGGTATCGTAACAATAGAGTTCTAATGCTTCCTAAAACGCGATATTGCATCTCATTTCTATGTTTCATGATAAGATATAATATTCATTGCGAAGTGTTATGCATTCCTCGTCTGCGATTCAAATGAAAGTAAATGCGACACTTCCTTGCAAGGAAATAGCGATTGTAGATGTCTACGTATCGTAGCAATAGAGTTCATATGATTCTTAAAACGCGATATCGCATCTCATTTCTATGTTTCATGGTAAGATTTAATATTCATTGCGAAGTGTTATGCATTCCTCGTCTAGGATTGAAATGAATGTAAATGCGACACTTCCTTGCAAGGAAATAGCGTTTGCTGATGTCTAGGTATCGTAGGAATAGAGTTCTAATGCTTCTTAAAACGCGATATCGCATCTCAGTTCTATGTTTCATGCTAAGATATAACATGATTTGCCAAGTGTTATGTATGCCTCGTCTACACTTCAAATGAACGTAAATGCGACACTTCCTTGCAAAGAAATAGCGTTTGCAAATGTCTACGTTTCGAAGCAATAGAGTTCAGATGCTTCTTAAAACGAGATATTGCATCTCATATTTATGTTTCATGATAAGATATAATATTCATTGCGAAGTGTTATGCATTCCTCGTCTATGATTCAAATGAACGTAAATGCGACACGTCATTGCAAGGAAATAGCGTTTGCAGATGTCTAGGTATCGTAGCAATAGAGTTCTAATGCTTCCTAAAACGCGATATCGCATCTCATTTCTATGTTTCATGGTAAGATATAATATGATTTGCGAAGTGTTATGTATTCCTCGTCTACGATTCAAATGAAAGTAAATGCGACACTTCCTTGCAAGGAAATAGCGATTGCAGATGTCTACGTATCGTAGCAATAGAGTTCATATGATTCTTAAAACGCGATATCGCATCTCATTTCTATGTTTCATGGTAAGATGTAACATTATATGCGAAGTGTTATGCATTCCTCGTCTACACTTCAAATGAATGAAAATGCGACACTTCCTAGCAAGGAAATAGCGTTTGCAGATGTCTACGTATCGTAGCAAAAGAGTTCTAATGCTTCTTAAAACGCGATATCGAATCTCATTTCTATGTTTCATGGTAAGATATAACATGATTTGCGAAGTGTTATGCATTCCTCGTCTAGGATTGAAATGAATGTAAATGCGACACTTCCTTGCCAGGAAATAGCGTTTGCTGATGTCTAGGTATCGTAGCAATAGAGTTCTAATGCTTCTTAAAACGCGATATCGCATCTCAGTTCTATGTTTCATGCTAAGATATAACATGATTTGCGAAGTGTTATGCATTCCTCGTCTACACTTCAAATGAATGAAAATGCGACACTTCCTAGCAAGGAAATAGCGTTTGCAGATGTCTACGTATCGTAGCAATTGCTTTCTAATGCTTCTTAAAACGCGATATCGAATCTCATTTCTATGTTTCATGGTAAGATATAATATGATTTGCGAAGTGTCATGTATTCCTCGTCTACACTTCAAATGAATGTAAATGCGACACTTCCTTGCAAAGAAATAGCGTTTGCAAATGTCCACGTATCGAAGCAATAGAGTTCAAATGCTTCTTAAAACGAGATATTGCATCTCATATTTATGTTTCATGATAAGATATAATATTCATTGCGAAGTGTTATGCATTCCTCGTCTGTGATTCAAATGAACGTAAATGCGACACGTCATTGCAAGGAAATAGCGTTTGCAGATGTCTAGGTATCGTAGCAATAGAGTTCTAATGCTTCCTAAAACGCGATATCGCATCTCATTTCTATGTTTCATGGTAAGATATAATATGATTTGCGAAGTGTTATGTATTCCTCGTCTACGATTCAAATGAAAGTAAATGCGACACTTCCTTGCAAGGAAATAGCGATTGCAGATGTCTACGTATCGTAGCAATAGAGTTCATATGATTCTTAAAACGCGATATCGCATCTCATTTCTATGTTTCATGGTAAGATATAACATGATTTGCGAAGTGTTATGCATTCCTCGTCTACACTTCAAATGAATGAAAATGCAACACTTCCTTGCAAGGAAATAGCGATTGCAGATGTCTACGTATCGTAGCAATAGAGTTCTTATGATTCTTAAAACTCGATATCGCATCTCATTTCTATGTTTCATCGTAAGATATAACATGATTTGCGAAGTGTTATGCATTCCTCGTCTACACTTCAAATGAATGAAAATGCGACACTTCCTAGCAAGGAAATAGCGTTTGCAGATGTCTAGGTATCGTAGCAATAGAGTTCTAATGTTTCTTAGAACGCGATATCGCATCTCAGTTCTATGTTTCATGGTAAGATATAATATGATTTGCCAAGTGTTATGTATTCCTCGTCTACACTTCATATGAATGTTAATGCGACACTTCCTTGCAAGGAAATAGCGATTGCAGATGTCTACGTATCGTAGCAATAGAGTTCTTATGATTCTTAAAACTCGATATCGCATCTCATTTCTATGTTTCATCGTAAGATATAACATGATTTGCGAAGTGTTATGCATTCCTCGTCTACACTTCAAATGAATGAAAATGCGACACTTCCTAGCAAGGAAATAGCGTTTGCAGATGTCTAGGTATCGTAGCAATAGGGTTCTAATGTTTCTTAGAACGCGATATCGCATCTCAGTTCTATGTTTCATGGTAAGATATAATATGATTTGCCAAGTGTTATGTATTCCTCGTCTACACTTCATATGAATGTTAATGCGACACTTCCTTGCAAGGAAAGAGCGTTTGCAGCTGTCTACGTATCGTAGCAATAGAGTTCTTATGATTCTTAAAACGCGATATCGCATCTCATTTCTATGTTTCATCGTAAGATATAATATGATTTGCAAAGTGTTATGTATTCCTCGTCTACACTTCAAATGAATGTAAATGCGACACTTCCTTGCAAGGAAATAGCGTTTGCAGATATCTAGGTATCGTAACAATAGAGTTCTAATGCTTCCTAAAACGCGATATTGCATCTCATTTCTATGTTTCATGATAAGATATAATATTCATTGCGAAGTGTTATGCATTCCTCGTCTGCGATTCAAATGAAAGTAAATGCGACACTTCCTTGCAAGGAAATAGCGTTTGCAGATGTCTACGTACCGAAGCAATAGAGTTCAAATGCTTCTTAAAACGATATATTGCATCTCATTTCTATGTTTCATGATAAGATATAATATTCATTGCGAAATGTAATGCATTCCTCGTCTGCGATTCAAATGAAAGTAAATGCGACACTTCCTTGCAAGGAAATAGCGATTGCAGATGTCTACGTATCGTAGCAATAGAGTTCATATGACTCTTAAAACGCGATATCGCATCTCATTTCTATGTTTCATGGTAAGATTTAACATTCATTGCGAAGTGTTATGCATTCCTCGTCTACGATTCAAATGAATGTAAATGCGACACTTCCT
Organism: Xylocopa sonorina; assembly: GCF_050948175.1. Classification (NCBI taxonomy): domain Eukaryota; kingdom Metazoa; phylum Arthropoda; class Insecta; order Hymenoptera; family Apidae; genus Xylocopa; species Xylocopa sonorina. The sequence continues at coordinate 39,386 of NW_027490280.1, read as the reverse complement.
TGCAAGGAAATAGCGTTTGCAGATGTCTAGGTATCGTAGCAATAGAGTTCTAATGCTTCTTAAAACGCGATATCGCATCTCAGTTCTATGTTTCATGGTAAGATATAATATGATTTGCCAAGTGTTATGTATTCCTCGTCTACACTTCAAATGAATGTAAATGCGACACTTCCTTGCAAAGAAATAGCGTTTGCAAATGTCTACGTATCGAAGCAATAGAATTCAAATGCTTCTTAAAACGAGATATTGCATCACATATTTATGTTTCATGATAAGATATAATATTCATTGCGAAGTGTTATGCATTCCTCGTCTATAATTCAAATGAACGTAAATGCGACACGTCATTGCAAGGAAATAGCGTTTGCAGATGTCTAGGTATCGTAGCAATAGGGTTCTAATGCTTCCTAAAACGCGATATCGCATCTCATTTCTATGTTTCATGGTAAGATATAATATGATTTGCGAAGTGTTATGTATTGCTCGTCTACGATTCAAATGAAAGTAAATGCGACACTTCCTTGCAAGGAAATAGCGATTGCAGATGTCTACGTATCGTAGCAATAGATTTCATATGATTCTTAAAACGCGATATCGCATCTCATTTCTATGTTTCATGGTAAGATATAACATGATTTGCGAAGTGTTATGCATTCCTCGTCTACACTTCAAATGAATGAAAATGCGACACTTCCTAGCAAGGAAATAGCGTTTGCAGATGTCTACGTATCGTAGCAATAGAGTTGTAATGCTTCTTAAAACGCGATATCGAATCTCATTTCTATGTTTCATGGTAAGATATAACATGATTTGCGAAGTGTTATGCATTCCTCGTCTACACTTCAAATGAATGGAAATGCGACACTTCCTTGCAAGGAAATAGCGATTGCAGATGTCTACGTATCGTAGCAATAGAGTTCATATGATTCTTAAAACGCGATATCGCATCTCATTTCTATGTTTCATGGTAAGATATAACATGATTTGCGAAGTGTTATGCATTCCTCGTCTACACTTCAAATGAATGAAAATGCGACACTTCCTAGCAAGGAAATAGCGTTTGCAGATGTCTAGGTATCGTAGCAATAGAGTTCTAATGCTTCTTAAAACGCGATATCGCATCTCAGTTCTATGTTTCATGATAAGATATAATATTCATTGCGAAGTGTTATGCATTCCTCGTCTGCGATTCAAATGAAAGTAAATGCGACACTTCCTTGCAAGGAAATAGCGATTGCAGATGTCTACGTATCGTAGCAATAGAGTTCTAATGCTTCCTAAAACGCGATATCGCATCTCATTTCTATGTTTCATGGTAAGATATAATATGATTTGCGAAGTGTTATGTATTCCTCGTCTACGATTCAAATGAAAGTAAATGCGACACTTCCTTGCAAGGAAAGAGCGATTGCAGATGTCTACGTATCGTAGCAATAGAGTTCATATGATTCTTAAAACGCGATATCGCATCTCATTTCTATGTTTCATGGTAAGATATAACATGATTTGCGAAGTGTTATGTATTCCTCGTCTACACTTCAAATGAATGAAAATGCGACACTTCCTAGCAAGGAAATAGCGTTTGCAGATGTCTACGTATCGTAGCAATAGAGTTCTAATGCTTCTTAAAACGCGATATCGAATCTCATTTCTATGTTGCATGGTAAGATATAACATGATTTGCGAAGTGTTATGTATTCCTCGTCTGCACTTCAAATGAATGTAAATGCGACACTTCCCTGCAAGGAAATAGCGTTTGCAGATGTCTACGTACCGAAGCAATAGAGTTCAAATGCTTCTTAAAACGATATATTGCATCTCATTTCTATGTTTCATGATAAGATATAATATTCATTGCGAAATGTAATGCATTCCTCGTCTGCGATTCAAATGAAAGTAAATGCGACACTTCCTTGCAAGGAAATAGCGATTGCAGATGTCTACGTATCGTAGCAATAGAGTTCATATGACTCTTAAAACGCGATATCGCATCTCATTTCTATGTTTCATGGTAAGATTTAACATTCATTGCGAAGTGTTATGCATTCCTCGTCTACGATTCAAATGAATGTAAATGCGACACTTCCTTGCAAGGAAATAGCGTTTGCAGATGTCTAGGTATCGTAGCAATAGAGTTCTAATGCTTCTTAAAACGCGATATCGCATCTCAGTTCTATGTTTCATGGTAAGATATAATATGATTTGCCAAGTGTTATGTATTCCTCGTCTACACTTCAAATGAATGTAAATGCGACACTTCCTTGCAAAGAAATAGCGTTTGCAAATGTCTACGTATCGAAGCAATAGAGTTCAAATGCTTCTTAAAACGAGATATTGCATCACATATTTATGTTTCATGATAAGATATAATATTCATTGCGAAGTGTTATGCATTCCTCGTCTATAATTCAAATGAACGTAAATGCGACACGTCATTGCAAGGAAATAGCGTTTGCAGATGTCTAGGTATCGTAGCAATAGGGTTCTAATGCTTCCTAAAACGCGATATCGCATCTCATTTCTATGTTTCATGGTAAGATATAATATGATTTGCGAAGTGTTATGTATTGCTCGTCTACGATTCAAATGAAAGTAAATGCGACACTTCCTTGCAAGGAAATAGCGATTGCAGATGTCTACGTATCGTAGCAATAGATTTCATATGATTCTTAAAACGCGATATCGCGTCTCATTTCTATGTTTCATGGTAAGATATAACATGATTTGCGAAGTGTTATGCATTCCTCGTCTACACTTCAAATGAATGAAAATGCGACACTTCCTAGCAAGGAAATAGCGTTTGCAGATGTCTACGTATCGTAGCAATAGAGTTCTAATGCTTCTTAAAACGCGATATCGAATCTCATTTCTATGTTTCATGGTAAGATATAACATGATTTGCGAAGTGTTATGCATTCCTCGTCTATGAATCAAATGAACGTAAATGCGACACGTCCTTGCAAGGAAATAGCGATTGCAGATGTCTACGTATCGTAGCAATAGAGTTCATATGATTCTTAAAACGCGATATCGCATCTCATTTCTATGTTTCATGGTAAGATATAACATGATTTGCGAAGTGTTATGCATTCCTCGTCTACACTTCAAATGAATGAAAATGCGACACTTCCTAGCAAGGAAATAGCGTTTGCAGATGTCTAGGTATCGTAGCAACAGAGTTCTAATGCTTCTTAAAACGCGATATCGCATCTCAGTTCTATGTTTCATGATAAGATATAATATTCATTGCGAAGTGTTATGCATTCCTCGTCTGCGATTCAAATGAAAGTAAATGCGACACTTCCTTGCAAGGAAATAGCGATTGCAGATGTCTACGTATCGTAGCAATAGAGTTCTTATGATTCTTAAAACGCGATATCGCATCTCATTTCTATGTTTCATCGTAAGATATAATATGATTTGCAAAGTGTTATGTATTCCTCGTCTACACATCAAATGAATGTAAATGCGACACTTCCTTGCAAGGAAATAGCGTTTGCAGATGTCTAGGTATCGTGGCAATAGAGTTCTAATGCTTCCTAAAACGCGATATTGCATCTCATTTCTATGTTTCATGATAAGATATAATATTCATTGCGAAGTGTTATGCATTCCTCGTCTGCGATTCAAATGAAAGTAAATGCGACACTTCCTTGCAAGGAAATAGCGATTGCAGATGTCTACGTATCCTAGCAATAGAGTTCATATGATTCTTAAAACGCGATATCGCATCTCATTTCTATGTTTCATGGTAAGATTTAATATTCATTGCGAAGTGTTATGCATTCCTCGTCCTCGATTCAAATGAATGTAAATGCGACACTTCCTTGCAAGGAAATAGCGTTTGCTGGTGTCTAGGTATCGTAGCAATAGAGTTCTAATGCTTCTTAAAACGCGATATCGCATCTCAGTTCTATGTTTCATGCTAAGATATAACATGATTTGCGAAGTGTTATGCATTCCTCGTCTACACTTCAAATGAATGAAAATGCGACACTTCCTTGCAAAGAAATAGCGTTTGCAAATGTCTACGTTTCGAAGCAATAGAGTTCAAATGCTTCTTAAAACGAGATATTGCATCTCATATTTATGTTTCATGATAAGATATAATATTCATTGCGAAGTGTTATGCATTCCTCGTCTATGATTCAAATGAACGTAAATGCGACACGTCATTGCAAGGAAATAGCGTTTGCAGATGTCTAGGTATCGTAGCAATAGAGTTCTAATGCTTCCTAAAACGCGATATCGCATCTCATTTCTATGTTTCATGGTAAGATATAATATGATTTGCGAAGTGTTATGTATTCCTCGTCTACGATTCAAATGAAAGTAAATGCGACACTTCCTTGCAAGGAAATAGCGATTGCAGATATCTACGTATCGTAGCAATAGAGTTCATATGATTCTTAAAACGCGATATCGCATCTCATTTCTATGTTTCATGGTAAGATATAACATGATTTGCGAAGTGTTATGCATTCCTCGTCTACACTTCAAATGAATGAAAATGCGACACTTCCTAGCAAGGAAATAGCGTTTGCAGATGTCTACGTATCGTAGCAATAGAGTTCTAATGCTTCTTAAAACGCGATATCGAATCTCATTTCTATGTTTCATGGTAAGATATAACATGATTTGCGAAGTGTTATGCATTCCTCGTCTACACTTCAAATGAATGAAAATGCGACACTTCCTAGCAAGGAAATAGCGTTTGCAGATGTCTACGTATCGTAGCAATAGAGTTCTAATGCTTCTTAAAACGCGATATCGAATCTCATTTCTATGTTTCATGGTAAGATATAATATTATTTGTGAATTGTTATGTATTCCTCGTCTACACTTCATATGAATGTTAATGCGACACTTCCTTGCAAGGAAAGAGCGTTTGCAGATGTCTACGTATCGTAGCAATAGAGTTCATATGATTCTTAAAACGCGATATCGCATCTCATTTCTATGTTTCATGGTAAGATTTAATATTCATTGCGAAGTGTTATGCATTCCTCGTCTAGGATTCAAATGAATGTAAATGCGACACTTCCTTGCAAGGAAATAGCGTTTGCTGATGTCTAGGTATCGTAGCAATAGAGTTCTAATGCTTCTTAAAACGCGATATCGCATCTCAGTTCTATGTTTCATGCTAAGATATAACATGATTTGCCAAGTGTTATGTATGCCTCGTCTACACTTCAAATGAATGTAAATGCGACACTTCCTTGCAAAGAAATAGCGTTTGCAAATGTCTACGTTTCGAAGCAATAGAGTTCAAATGCTTCTTAAAACGAGATATTGCATCTCATATTTATGTTTCATGATAAGATATAATATTCATTGCGAAGTGTTATGCATTCCTCGTCTATGATTCAAATGAACGTAAATGCGACACGTCATTGCAAGGAAATAGCGTTTGCAGATGTCTAGGTATCGTAGCAATAGAGTTCTAATGCTTCCTAAAACGCGATATCGCATCTCATTTCTATGTTTCATGGTAAGATATAATATGATTTGCGAAGTGTTATGTATTCCTCGTCTACGATTCAAATGAAAGTAAATGCGACACTTCCTTGCAAGGAAATAGCGATTGCAGATGTCTACGTATCGTAGCAATAGAGTTCATATGATTCTTAAAACGCGATATCGCATCTCATTTCTATGTTTCATGGTAAGATGTAACATGATATGCGAAGTGTTATGCATTCCTCGTCTACACTTCAAATGAATGAAAATGCGACACTTCCTAGCAAGGAAATAGCGTTTGCAGATGTCTACGTATCGTAGCAAAAGAGTTCTAATGCTACTTAAAACGCGATATCGAATCTCATTTCTATGTTTCATGGTAAGATATAACATGATTTGCGAAGTGTTATGCATTCCTCGTCTACACTTCAAATGAATGAAAATGCGACACTTCCTTGCAAGGAAATAGCGATTGCAGATGTCTACGTATCGTGGCAATAGAGTTCATATGATTCTTAAAACGCGATATCGCATCTCATTTCTATGTTTCATGGTAAGATATAACATGATTTGCGAAGTGTTATGCATTCCTCGTCTACACTTCAAATGAATGAAAATGCGACACTTCCTAGCAAGGAAATAGCGTTTGCAGATGTCTACGTATCGTAGCAATTGCTTTCTAATGCTTCTTAAAACGCGATATCGAATCTCATTTCTATGTTTCATGGTAAGATATAATATGATTTGCGAAGTGTCATGTATTCCTCGTCTACACTTCAAATGAATGTAAATGCGACACTTCCTTGCAAAGAAATAGCGTTTGCAAATGTCCACGTATCGAAGCAATAGAGTTCAAATGCTTCTTAAAACGAGATATTGCATCTCACATTTATGTTTCATGATAAGATATAATATTCATTGCGAAGTGTTATGCATTCCTCGTCTATGATTCAAATGAACGTAAATGCGACACGTCCTTGCAAGGAAATAGTGTTTGCAGATGTCTAGGTATCGTAGCAATAGAGTTCTAATGCTTCCTAAAACGCGATATCGCATCTCATTTCTATGTTTCATGGTAAGATATAATATGATTTGCGAAGTGTTATGTATTCCTCGTCTACGATTCAAATGAAAGTAAATGCGACACTTCCTTGCAAGGAAAGAGCGATTGCAGATGTCTACGTATCGTAGCAATAGAGTTCATATGATTCTTAAAACGCGATATCGCATCTCATTTCTATGTTTCATGGTAAGATATAACATGATTTGCGAAGTGTTATGTATTCCTCGTCTACACTTCAAATGAATGAAAATGCGACACTTCCTAGCAAGGAAATAGCGTTTGCAGATGTCTACGTATCGTAGCAATAGAGTTCTAATGCTTCTTAAAACGCGATATCGAATCTCATTTCTATGTTGCATGGTAAGATATAACATGATTTGCGAAGTGTTATGTATTCCTCGTCTGCACTTCAAATGAATGTAAATGCGACACTTCCCTGCAAGGAAATAGCGTTTGCAGATGTCTACGTACCGAAGCAATAGAGTTCAAATGCTTCTTAAAACGATATATTGCATCTCATTTCTATGTTTCATGATAAGATATAATATTCATTGCGAAATGTAATGCATTCCTCGTCTGCGATTCAAATGAAAGTAAATGCGACACTTCCTTGCAAGGAAATAGCGATTGCAAATGTCTACGTATCGTAGCAATAGAGTTCATATGACTCTTAAAACGCGATATCGCATCTCATTTCTATGTTTCATGGTAAGATTTAACATTCATTGCGAAGTGTTATGCATTCCTCGTCTACGATTCAAATGAATGTAAATGCGACACTTCCTTGCAAGGAAATAGCGTTTGCAGATGTCTAGGTATCGTAGCAATAGAGTTCTAATGCTTCTTAAAACGCGATATCGCATCTCAGTTCTATGTTTCATGGTAAGATATAATATGATTTGCCAAGTGTTATGTATTCCTCGTCTACACTTCAAATGAATGTAAATGCGACACTTCCTTGCAAAGAAATAGCGTTTGCAAATGTCTACGTATCGAAGCAATAGAATTCAAATGCTTCTTAAAACGAGATATTGCATCACATATTTATGTTTCATGATAAGATATAATATTCATTGCGAAGTGTTATGCATTCCTCGTCTATAATTCAAATGAACGTAAATGCGACACGTCATTGCAAGGAAATAGCGTTTGCAGATGTCTAGATATCGTAGCAATAGGGTTCTAATGCTTCCTAAAACGCGATATCGCATCTCATTTCTATGTTTCATGGTAAGATATAATATGATTTGCGAAGTGTTATGTATTGCTCGTCTACGATTCAAATGAAAGTAAATGCGACACTTCCTTGCAAGGAAATAGCGATTGCAGATGTCTACGTATCGTAGCAATAGATTTCATATGATTCTTAAAACGCGATATCGCATCTCATTTCTATGTTTCATGGTAAGATATAACATGATTTGCGAAGTGTTATGCATTCCTCGTCTACACTTCAAATGAATGAAAATGCGACACTTCCTAGCAAGGAAATAGCGTTTGCAGATGTCTACGTATCGTAGCAATAGAGTTCTAATGCTTCTTAAAACGCGATATCGAATCTCATTTCTATGTTTCATGGTAAGATATAACATGATTTGCGAAGTGTTATGCATTCCTCGTCTACACTTCAAATGAATGAAAATGCGACACTTCCTAGCAAGGAAATAGCGTTTGCAGATGTCTACGTATCGTAGCAATAGAGTTCTAATGCTTCTTAAAACGCGATATCGAATCTCATTTCTATGTTTCATGGTAAGATATAATATTATTTGTGAATTGTTATGTATTCCTCGTCTACACTTCATATGAATGTTAATGCGACACTTCCTTGCAAGGAAAGAGCGTTTGCAGATGTCTACGTATCGTAGCAATAGAGTTCTTATGATTCTTAAAACGCGATATCGCATCTCATTTCTATGTTTCATCGTAAGATATAACATGATTTGCGAAGTGTTATGCATTCCTCGTCTACACTTCAAATGAATGAAAATGCGACACTTCCTAGCAAGGAAATAGCGTTTGCAGATGTCTAGGTATCGTAGCAATAGAGTTCTAATGCTTCTTAGAACGCGATATCGCATCTCAGTTCTATGTTTCATGGTAAGATATAATATTATTTGCGAAGTGTTATGTATTCCTCGTCTACACTTCAAATGAATGAAAATGCGACACTTCCATGCTAGGAAATAGCGTCTGCAGATGTCTAGGTATCGTAGCAATAGAATTCAAATGCTTCCTAAAACGAGATATTGCATCTCATATCTATGTTTCATGATAAGATACAATGTACATTGCGAAGTGTTATGCATTCCTCGTCTACGATTCAAATGAATGTAAATGCGACACTTCCTTGCAAGGAAATAGCGTTTGCAGATGTCTAGGTATCGTAGCAATAGAGTTCTAATGCTTCCTAAAAGGCGATATCGCATATCATTTCAATGTTTCATGGTAAGATATAATATGATTTGCGAAGTGTTATGTATTCCTCGTCTACACTTCAAATGAATGTAAATGCGACACTTCTTTGCTAGGAAATAGTGTCTGCAGATGTCTAGGTATCGTAGCGATAGAGTTCTAACGCTTCTTAAAACGCGATATAGCATCTCATTTCTATGTTGCATGATAGGATATAATATTCATTGTAAAGTGATATGTATACCTCGTATTCTCTTCAGAAGAATGTAAATGCGATACTTCCTTGCATGGAAATAGCGTTTGCAGATGTCTACGAATCGAAGCAATAGAGTTCAAATGCTTCTTAAAACGAGATATTCCATCTCATATTTATGTTTCATGATAAGATATAATATTCATTGCGAAGTGTTATGCATTCCTCGTCTATGATTCAAATGAACGTAAATGCGACACGTCCTTGCAAGGAAATAGCGTTTGCAGATGTCTAGGTATCGTAGCAATAGAGTTCTAATGCTTCCTAAAACGCGATATCGCATCTCATTTCTATGTTTCATGGTAAGATATAATATGATTTGCGAAGTGTTATGTATTCCTCGTCTACGATTCAAATGAAAGTAAATGCGACACTTCCTTGCAAGGAAATAGCGATTGCAGATGTCTACGTATCGTAGCAATAGAGTTCATATGATTCTTAAAACGCGATATCGCATCTCATTTCTATGTTTCATGGTAAGATATAACATGATTTGCGAAGTGTTATGTATTCCTCGTCTACACTTCAAATAAATGTGAATGCGACACTTCCTTGCAAGGAAATAGCGTTTGCAGATGCCTACGTACCGAAGCAATAGAGTTCAAATGCATCTTAAAACGAGATATTGCATCTCATTTCTATGTTTCATGATAAGATATAATATTCATTGCGAAGTGTTATGCATTCCTCGTCTGCGATTCAAATGAAAGTAAATGCGACACTTCCTTGCAAGGAAATAGCGATTGCAGATGTCTACGTATCGTAGCAATAGAGTTCATATGATTCTTAAAACGCGATATCGCATCTCATTTCTATGTTTCATGGTGAGATTTAATATTCATTGCGAAGTGTTATGTATTCCTCGTCTACACTTCAAATGAATGAAAATGCGACACTTCCTAGCAAGGAAATAGCGTTTGCAGATGTCTACGTATCGTAGCAATAGAGTTCTAATGCTTCTTAAAACGCGATATCGCATCTCATTTCTATGTTTCATCGTAAGATATAATATGATTTGCAAAGTGTTATGTATTCCTCGTCTACACTTCAAATGAATGTAAATGCGACACTTCCTTGCAAGGAAATAGCGTTTGCAGATGTCTTGGTATCGTAGCAATAGTGTTCTAATGCTTCTTAGAACGCGATATCGCATCTCAGTTCTATGTTTCATGATAAGATATAATATTCATTGCGAAGTGTAATGCATTCCTCGTCTGCGATTCAAATGAAAGTAAATGCGACACTTCCTAGCAAGGAAATAGCGTTTGCAGATGTCTACGTATCGTAGCAATAGAGTTCTAATGCTTCTTAAAACGCAATATCGAATCTCATTTCTATGTTTCATGGTAAGATATAATATTATTTGCGAAGTGTTATGCATTCCTCATCTACACTTCATATGAATGTTAATGCGACACTTCCTTGCAAGGAAAGAGCGTTTGCAGATGTCTACGTATCGTAGCAATAGAGTTCTTATGATTCTTAAAACACGATATCGCATCTCATTTCTATGTTTCATCGTAAGATATAACATGATTTGCGAAGTGTTATGCATTCCTCGTCTACACTTCAAATGAATGATAATGCGACACTTCCTAGCAAGGAAATAGCGTTTGCAGATGTCTAGGTATCGTAGCAATAGTGTTCTAATGCTTCTTAGAACGCGATATCGCATCTCAGTTCTATGTTTCATGGTAAGATATAATATGATTTGCCAAGTGTTATGTATTCCTCGTCTACACTTCATATGAATGTTAATGCGACACTACCTTGCAAGGAAAGAGCGTTTGCAGCTGTCTACGTATCGTAGCAATAGAGTTCTTATGATTCTTAAAACGCGATATCGCATCTCATTTCTATGTTTCATCGTAAGATATAATATGATTTGCAAAGTGTTATGTATTCCTCGTCTACACTTCAAATGAATGTAAATGCGACACTTCCTTGCAAGGAAATAGCGTTTGCAGATGTCTAGGTATCGTAACAATAGAGTTCTAATGCTTCCTAAAGCGCGATATTGCATCTCATTTCTATGTTTCATGATAAGATATAATATTCATTGCGAAGTGTTATGCATTCCTCGTCTGCGATTCAAATGAAAGTAAATGCGACACTTCCTTGCAAGGAAATAGCGATTGCAGATGTCTACGTATCGTAGCAATAGAGTTCATATGATTCTTAAAACGCGATATCGCATCTCATTTCTATGTTTCATGGTAAGATTTAATATTCATTGCGAAGTGTTATGCATTCCTCGTCTACGATTCAAATGAATGTAAATGCGACACTTCCTTGCATGGAAATAGCGTTTGCTGATGTCTAGGTATCGTAGCAATAGAGTTCTAATGCTTCCTAAAACGTGATATCGCATCTCATTTCAATGTTTCATGGTAAGATATAATATGATTTGCGAAGTGTTATGTATTCCTCGTCTACACTTCAAATGAATGTAAATGCGACACTTCTTTGCTAGGAAATAGCGTTTGCAGATGTCTAGGTATCGTAGCGATAGAGTTCTAACGCTTCTTAAAACGCGATATCGCATCTCATTTCTATGTTGCATGATAGGATATAATATTCATTGTAAAGTGTTATGTATACCTCGTATTCTCTTCAGAAGAATGTAAATGCGATACTTCCTTGCATGGAAATAGCGTTTGCAGATGTCTACGAATCGAAGCAATAGAGTTCAAATGCTTCTTAAAACGAGATATTCCATCTCATATTTATGTTTCATGATAAGATATAATATTCATTGCGAAGTGTTATGCATTCCTCGTCTATGATTCAAATGAACGTAAATGCGACACGTCCTTGCAAGGAAATAGCGTTTGCAGATGTCTAGGTATCGTAGCAATAGAGTTCTAATGCTTCCTAAAACGCGATATCGCATCTCATTTCTTTGTTTCATGGTAAGATATAATATGATTTGCGAAGTGTTATGTATTCCTCGTCTACGATTCAAATGAATGTAAATGCGACACTTCCTTGCAAGGAAATAGCGATTGCAGATGTCTACGTATCGTAGCAATAGAGTTCATATGATTCTTAAAACGCGATATCGCATCTCATTTCTATGTTTCATGGTAAGATATAACATGATTTGCGAAGTGTTATGTATTCCTCGTCTACACTTCAAATAAATGTGAATGCGACACTTCCTTGCAAGGAAATAGCGTTTGCAGATGCCTACGTACCGAAGCAATAGAGTTCAAATGCTTCTTAAAACGAGATATTGCATCTCATTTCTATGTTTCATGATAAGATATAATATTCATTGCGAAGTGTTATGCATTCCTCGTCTGCGATTCAAATGAAAGTAAATGCGACACTTCCTTGCAAGGAAATAGCGTTTGCAGATGTCTAGGTATCGTAGCAATAGAGTTCCAATGCTTCTTAAAACGCGATTTCGCATCTCAGTTCTATGTTTCATGGTAAGATATAATATGATTTGCGAAGTATCATGTATTCCTCGTCTACATTTCAAATGAATGTAAATGCGACACTTCCTTGCTAGGAAATAGCGTTTGCAGATGTCTACGTATCGTAGCAATAGCTTTCTAATGCTTCTTAAAACGCGATATCGAATCTCATTTCTATGTTTCATGGTAAGATATAATATGATTTGCGAAGTGTCATGTATTCCTCGTCTACACTTCAAATGAATGTAAATGCGACACTTCCTTGCAAAGAAATAGGGTTTGCAAATGTCTACGTATCGAAGCAATAGGGTTCAAATGCTTCTTAAAACGAGATATTGCATCTCATATTTATGTTTCATGATAAGATATAATATTCATTGCGAAGTGATATGCATTCCTCGTCTATGATTCAAATGAACGTAAATGCGACACGTCATTGCAAGGAAATAGCGTTTGCAGATGTCTAGGTATCGCAGCAATAGAGTTCTAATGCTTCTTAAAACGCGATATCGAATCTCATTTCTATGTTTCATGGTAAGATATAATATTATTTGCGAAGTGTTATGTATTCCTCGTCTACAGTTCATATGAATGTTAATGCGACACGTCCTTGCAAGGAAATAGTGTTTGCAGATGTCTAGGTATCGTAGCAATAGAGTTCTAATGCTTCCTAAAACGCGATATCGCATCTCATTTCTATGTTTCATGGTAAGATATAATATGATTTGCGAAGTGTTATGCATTCCTCGTCTGCGATTCAAATGAAAGTAAATGCGACACTTCCTTGCAAGGAAATAGCGATTGCAGATGTCTACGTATCGTAGCAATAGAGTTCATATGATTCTTAAAACGCGATATCGCATCTCATTTCTATGTTTCATGGTAAGATTTAATATTCATTGCGAAGTGTTATGCATTCCTCGTCTACGATTCAAATGAATGTAAATGCGACACTTCCTTGCAAGGAAATAGCGTTTGCTGGTGTCTAGGTATCGTAGCAATAGAGTTCTAATGCTTCTTAAAACGCGATATCGCATCTCAGTTCTATGTTTCATGCTAAGATATAACATGATTTGCCAAGTGTTATGTATGCCTCGTCTACACTTCAAATGAATGTAAATGCGACACTTCCTTGCAAAGAAATAGCGTTTGCAAATGTCTACGTTTCGAAGCAATAGAGTTCAAATGCTTCTTAAAACGAGATATTGCATCTCATATTTATGTTTCATGATAAGATATAATATTCATTGCGAAGTGTTATGCATTCCTCGTCTATGATTCAAATGAACGTAAATGCGACACGTCATTGCAAGGAAATAGCGTTTGCAGATGTCTAGGTATCGTAGCAATAGAGTTCTAATGCTTCCTAAAACGCGATATCGCATCTCATTTCTATGTTTCATGGTAAGATATAATATGATTTGCGAAGTGTTATGTATTCCTCGTCTACGATTCAAATGAATGAAAATGCGACACTTCCTAGCAAGGAAATAGCGTTTGCAGATGTCTACGTATCGTAGCAATAGAGTTCTAATGCTTCTTAAAACGCGATATCGAATCACATTTCTATGTTTCATGGTAAGATATAACATGATTTGCGAAGTGTTATGCATTCCTCGTCTACACTTCAAATGAATGAAAATGCGACACTTCCTAGCAAGGAAATAGCGATTGCAGATGTCTACGTATCGTAGCAATAGAGTTCTAATGCTTCTTAAAACGCGATATCGAATCTCATTTCGATGTTTCATGGTAAGATATAATATTATTTGCGAAGTGTTATGTATTCCTCGTCTACACTTCATATGAATGTTAATGCGACACTTCCTTGCAAGGAAATAGCGTTTGCAGATGTCTAGGTATCGTAGCAATAGAGTTCTAATGCTTCCTAAAACGCGATATCGCATCTCATTTCTATGTTTCATGGTAAGATATAATATTATTTGCGAAGTGTTATGTATTCCTCGTCTACACTTCAAATGAATGAAAATGCGACACTTCCATGCTAGGAAATAGCGTCTGCAGATGTCTAGGTATCGTAGCAGTAGAGTTCAAATGCTTCTTAAAACGAGATATTGCATCTCATTTCTATGTTTCATGGTAAGATATAATATGATTTGCGAAGTGTCATGTATTCCTCATCTACACTTCAAATGAATGTAAATGCGACACTTCCTTGCTAGGAAATAGCGTCTGCAGATGTCTAGGTATCGTAGCAATAGAATTCAAATGCTTCCTAAAACGAGATATTGCATCTCATATCTATGTTTCATGATAAGATACAATGTACATTGCGAAGTGTTATGTATTCCTCGTCTACGATTCAAATGAATGTAAATGCGACACTTCCTTGCAAGGAAATAGCGTTTGCAGATGTCTAGGTATCGTAGCAATAGAGTTCTAATGCTTCCTAGAACGCGATATCGCATCTCATTTCAATGTTTCATGGTAAGATATAATATGATTTGCGAAGTGTTATGTATTCCTCGTCTACACTTCAAATGAATGTAAATGCGACACTTCTTTGCTAGGAAATAGTGTCTGCAGATGTCTAGGTATCGTAGCGATAGAGTTCTAACGCTTCTTAAAACGCGATATCGCATCTCATTTCTATGTTGCATGATAGGATATAATATTCATTGTAAAGTGTTATGTATACCTCGTATTCTCTTCAGAAGAATGTAAATGCGATACTTCCTTGCATGGAAACAGCGTTTGCAGATGTCTACGAATCGAAGCAATAGAGTTCAAATGCTTCTTAAAACGAGATATTCCATCTCATATTTATGTTTCATGATAAGATATAATATTCATTGCGAAGTGTTATGCATTCCTCGTCTATGATTCAAATGAACGTAAATGCGACACGTCCTTGCAAGGAAATAGCGTTTGCAGATGTCTACGTATCGTAGCAATAGAGTTCTAATGCTTCCTAAAACGCGATATCGCATCTCATTTCTATGTTTCATGGTAAGATATAATATGATTTGCGAAGTGTTATGTATTCCTCGTCTACGATTCAAATGAAAGTAAATGCGACACTTCCTTGCAAGGAAATAGCGATTGCAGATGTCTACGTATCGTAGCAATAGAGTTCATATGATTCTTAAAACGCGATATCGCATCTCATTTCTATGTTTCATGGTAAGATATAACATGATTTGCGAAGTGTTATGTATTCCTCGTCTACACTTCAAATAAATGTGAATGCGACACTTCCTTGCAAGGAAATAGCGTTTGCAGATGCCTATGTACCGAAGCAATAGCGTTCAAATGCTTCTTAAAACGAGATATTGCATCTCATTTCTATGTTTCATGATAAGATATAATATTCATTGCGAAGTGTTATGCATTCCTCGTCTGCGATTCAAATGAAAGTAAATGCGACACTTCCTTGCAAGGAAATAGCGATTGCAGATGTCTACGTATCGTAGCAATAGAGTTCATATGATTCTTAAAACGCGATATCGCATCTCATTTCTATGTTTCATGGTAAGATTTAATATTCATTGCGAAGTGTTATGCATTCCTCGTCTACGATTCAAATGAATGTAAATGCGACACTTCCTTGCAAGGAAATAGCGTTTGCAGATGTCTAGGTATCGTAGCAATAGAGTTCTAATGCTTCTTAAAACGCGATTTCGCATCTCAGTTCTATGTTTCATGGTAAGATATAATATGAGTTGCGAAGTATCATGTATTCCTCGTCTACATTTCAATTGAATGTAAATGCGACACTTCCTTGCTAGGAAATAGCGTTTGCAGATGTCTACGTATCGTAGCAATAGCTTTGTAATGCTTCTTAAAACGCGATATCGAATCTCATTTCTATGATTCATGGTAAGATATAATATGATTTGCGAAGTGTCATGTATTCCTCGTCTACACTTCAAATGAATGTAAATGCGACACTTCCTTGCAAAGAAATAGCGTTTGCAAATGTCTACGTATCGAAGCAATAGAGTTCAAATGCTTCTTAAAACGAGATATTGCATCTCATATTTATGTTTCATGATAAGATATAATATTCATTGCGAAGTGTTATGCATTCCTCGTCTATGATTCAAATGAACGTAAATGCGACACGTCCTTGCAAGGAAATAGTGTTTGCAGATGTCTAGGTATCGTAGCAATAGAGTTCTAATGCTTCCTAAAACGCGATATCGCATCTCCTTTCTATGTTTCATGGTAAGATATAATATGATTTGCGAAGTGTTATGTATTCCTCGTCTACGATTCAAATGAAAGTAAATGCGACACTTCCTTGCAAGGAAAGAGCGATTGCAGATGTCTACGTATCGTAGCAATAGAGTTCATATGATTCTTAAAACGCGATATCGCATCTCATTTCTATGTTTCATGGTAAGATATAACATGATTTGCGAAGTGTTATGTATTCCTCGTCTACACTTCAAATGAATGAAAATGCGACACTTCCTAGCAAGGAAAAAGCGTTTGCAGATGTCTACGTATCGTAGCAATAGAGTTCTAATGCTTCTTAAAACGCGATATCGAATCTCATTTCTATGTTTCATGGTAAGATATAACATGATTTGCGAAGTGTTATGTATTCCTCGTCTGCACTTCAAATGAATGTAAATGCGACACTTCCCTGCAAGGAAATAGCGTTTGCAGATGTCTACGTACCGAAGCAATAGAGTTCAAATGCTTCTTAAAACGAGATATTGCATCTCATTTCTATGTTTCATGATAAGATATAATATTCATTGCGAAGTGTAATGCATTCCTCGTCTGCGATTCAAATGAAAGTAAATGCGACACTTCCTAGCAAGGAAATAGCGTTTCCAGATGTCTACGTATCGTAGCAATAGAGTTCATATGATTCTTAAAACGCGATATCGCATCTCATTTCTATGTTTCATGGTAAGATATAACATGATTTGCGAAGTGTTATGTATTCCTCGTCTACACTTCAAATAAATGTGAATGCGACACTTCCTTGCAAGAAAATAGCGTTTGCAGATGCCTACGTACCGAAGCAATAGAGTTCAAATGCTTCTTAAAACGAGATATTGCATCTCATTTCTATGTTTCATGATAAGATATAATATTCATTGCGAAGTGTTATGCATTCCTCGTCTGCGATTCAAATGAAAGTAAATGCGACACTTCCTTGCAAGGAAATAGCGTTTGCAGATGTCTAGGTATCGTAGCAATAGAGTTCTAATGCTTCTTAAAACGCGATTTCGCATCTCAGTTCTATGTTTCATGGTAAGATATAATATGATTTGCGAAGTATCATGTATTCCTCGTCTACATTTCAAATGAATGTAAATGCGACACTTCCTTGCTAGGAAATAGCGTTTGCAGATGTCTACGTATCGTAGCAATAGCTTTCTAATGCTTCTTAAAACGCGATATCGAATCTCATTTCTATGTTTCATGGTAAGATATAATATGATTTGCGAAGTGTCATGTATTCCTCGTCTACACTTCAAATGAATGTAAATGCGACACTTCCTTGCAAAGAAATAGCGTTTGCAAATGTCTACGTATCGAAGCAATAGAGTTCAAATGCTTCTTAAAACGAGATATTGCATCTCATATTTATGTTTCATGATAAGATATAATATTCATTGCGAAGTGTTATGCATTCCTCGTCTATGATTCAAATGAACGTAAATGCGACACGTCATTGCAAGGAAATAGCGTTTGCAGATGTCTAGGTATCGTAGCAATAGAGTTCTAATGCTTCTTAAAACGCGATATCGAATCTCATTTCTATGTTTCTTGGTAAGATATAATATTATTTGCGAAGTGTTATGTATTCCTCGTCTACACTTCATATGAATGTTAATGCGACACTTCCTTGCAAGGAAAGAGCGTTTGCAGATGTCTGCGTATCGTAGCAATAGAGTTCTTATGATTCTTAAAACGCGATATCGCATCTCATTTCTATGTTTCATCGTAAGATATAACATGATTTGCGAAGTGTTATGCATTCCTCGTCTACACTTCAAATGAATGAAAATGCGACACTTCCTAGCAAGGAAATAGCGTTTGCAGATGTCTAGGTATCGTAGCAATAGAGTTCTAATGCTTCTTAGAACGCGATATCGCATCTCAGTTCTATGTTTCATGGTAAGATATAATATGATTTGCCAAGTGTTATGTATTCCTCGTCTACACTTCATATGAATGTTAATGCGACACTTCCTTGCAAGGAAAGAGCGTTTGCAGCTGTCTACGTATCGTAGCAATAGAGTTCTTATGATTCTTAAAACGCGATATCGCATCTCATTTCTATGTTTCATCGTAAGATATAATATGATTTGCAAAGTGTTATGTATTCCTCGTCTACACTTCAAATGAATGTAAATGCGACACTTCCTTGCAAGGAAATAGCGTTTGCAGATGTCTAGGTATCGTAACAATAGAGTTCTAATGCTTCCTAAAACGCGATATTGCATCTCATTTCTATGTTTCATGATAAGATATAATATTCATTGCGAAGTGTTATGCATTCCTCGTCTGCGATTCAAATGAAAGTAAATGCGACACTTCCTTGCAAGGAAATAGCGATTGCAGATGTCTACGTATCGTAGCAATAGAGTTCATATGATTCTTAAAACGCGATATCGCATCTCATTTCTATGTTTCATGGTAAGATTTAATATTCATTGCGAAGTGTTATGCATTCCTCGTCTACGATTCAAATGAATGTAAATGCGACACTTCCTTGCAAGGAAATAGCGTTTGCTGATGTCTAGGTATCGTAGCAATAGAGTTCTAATGCTTCTTAAAACGCGATATCGAATCTCATTTCTATGTTTCATGGTAAGATATAACATGATTTGCGAAGTGTTATGCATTCCTCGTCTACACTTCAAATGAATGAAAATGCAACACTTCCTTGCAGGGAAATAGCGATTGCAGATGTCTACGTATCGTAGCAATAGAGTTCATATGATTCTTAAAACGCGATATCGCATCTCATTTCTATGTTTCATGGTAAGATATAACATGATTTGCAAAGTGTTATGTATTCCTCGTCTACACTTCAAATGAATGTAAATGCGACACTTCCTTGCAAGGAAATAGCGTTTGCAGATGTCTAGGTATCGTGGCAATAGAGTTCTAATGCTTCCTAAAACGCGATATTGCATCTCATTTCTATGTTTCATGATAAGATATAATATTCATTGCGAAGTGTTATGCATTCCTCGTCTGCGATTCAAATGAAAGTAAATGCGACACTTCCTTGCAAGGAAATAGCGATTGCAGATGTCTACGTATCGTAGCAATAGAGTTCATATGATTCTTAAAACGCGATATCGCATCTCATTTCTATGTTTCATGGTAAGATTTAATATTCATTGCGAAGTGTTATGCATTCCTCGTCCTCGATTCAAATGAATGTAAATGCGACACTTCCTTGCAAGGAAATAGCGTTTGCTGGTGTCTAGGTATCGTAGCAATAGAGTTCTAATGCTTCTTAAAACGCGATATCGCATCTCAGTTCTATGTTTCATGATAAGATATAATATTCATTGCGAAGTGTAATGCATTCCTCGTCAGCGATTCAAATGAAAGTAAATGCGACACTTCCTTGCAAGGAAATAGCGATTGCAGATGTCTACGTATCGTAGCAATAGAGTTCATATGACTCTTAAAACGCGATATCGCATCTCATTTCTATGTTTCATGGTAAGATTTAACATTCATTGCGAAGTGTTATGCATTCCTCGTCTACGATTCAAATGAATGTAAATGCGACACTTCCTTGCAAGGAAATAGCGTTTGCAGATGTCTAGGTATCGTAGCAATAGAGTTCTAATGCTTCTTAAAACGCGATATCGCATCTCAGTTCTATGTTTCATGGTAAGATATAATATGATTTGCCAAGTGTTATGTATTCCTCGTCTACACTTCAAATGAATGTAAATGCGACACTTCCTTGCAAAGAAATAGCGTTTGCAAATGTCTACGTATCGAAGCAATAGAGTTCAAATGCTTCTTAAAACGAGATATTGCATCAGATATTTATGTTTCATGATAAGATATAATATTCATTGCGAAATGTTATGCATTCCTCGTCTATAATTCAAATGAACGTAAATGCGACACGTCATTGCAAGGAAATAGCGTTTGCAGATGTCTAGGTATCGTAGCAATAGAGTTCTAATGCTTCCTAAAACGCGATATCGCATCTCATTTCTATGTTTCATGGTAAGATATAATATGATTTGCGAAGTGTTATGTATTGCTCGTCTACGATTCAAATGAAAGTAAATGCGACACTTCCTTGCAAGGAAATAGCGATTGCAGATGTCTACGTATCGTAGCAATAGAGTTCATATGATTCTTAAAACGCGATATCGCATCTCATTTCTATGTTTCATGGTAAGATATAACATGATTTGCGAAGTGTTATGCATTCCTCGTCTACACTTCAAATGAATGAAAATGCGACACTTCCTAGCATGGAAATAGCGTTTGCAGATGTCTACGTATCGTAGCAATAGAGTTCTAATGCTTCTTAAAACGCGATATCGAATCTCATTTCTATGTTTCATGGTAAGATATAACATGATTTGCGAAGTGTTATGCATTCCTCGTCTACACGTCAAATGAATGGAAATGCGACACTTCCTTGCAAGGAAATAGCGATTGCAGATGTCTACGTATCGTAGCAATAGAGTTCATATGATTCTTAAAACGCGATATCGCATCTCATTTCTATGTTTCATGGTAAGATATAACATGATTTGCGAAGTGTTATGCATTCCTCGTCTACACTTCAAATGAATGAAAATGCGACACTTCCTAGCAAGGAAATAGCGTTTGCAGATGTCTAGGTATCGTAGCAATAGAGTTCTAATGCTTCTTAAAACGCGATATCGCATCTCAGTTCTATGTTTCATGGTAAGATATAATTTGATTTGCCAAGTGTTATGTATTCCTCGTCTACACTTCATATGAATGTTAATGCGACACTTCCTTGCAAGGAAAGAGCGTTTGCAGCTGTCTACGTATCGTAGCAATAGAGTTCTTATGATTCTTAAAACGCGATATCGCATATCATTTCTATGTTTCATCGTAAGATATAATATGATTTGCAAAGTGTTATGTATTCCTCGTCTACACTTCAAATGAATGTAAATGCGACACTTCCTTGCAAGGAAATAGCGTTTGCAGATGTCTAGGTATCGTGGCAATAGAGTTCTAATGCTTCCTAAAACGCGATATTGCATCTCATTTCTATGTTTCATGATAAGATATAATATTCATTGCGAAGTGTTATGCATTCCTCGTCTGCGATTCAAATGAAAGTAAATGCGACACTTCCTTGCAAGGAAATAGCGCTTGCAGATGTCTACGTATCGTAGCAATAGAGTTCATATGATTCTTAAAACGCGATATCGCATCTCATTTCTATGTTTCATGGTAAGATTTAATATTCATTGCGAAGTGTTATGCATTCCTCGTCTACGATTCAAATGAATGTAAATGCGACACTTCCTTGCAAGGAAATAGCGTTTGCTGGTGTCTAGGTATCGTAGCAATAGAGTTCTAATGCTTCTTAAAACGCGATATCGCATCTCAGTTCTATGTTTCATGCTAAGATATAACATGATTTGCCAAGTGTTATGTATTCCTCGTCTACACTTCAAATAAATGTGAATGCGACACTTCCTTGCAAGGGAATAGCGTTTGCAGATGCCTACGTACCGAAGCAATAGAGTTCAAATGCTTCTTAAAACGAGATATTGCATCCCATTTCTATGTTTCATGATAAGATATAATATTCATTGCGAAGTGTTATGCATTCCTCGTCTGCGATTCAAATGAAAGTAAATGCGACACTTCCTTGCAAGGAAATAGCGATTGCAGATGTCTACGTATCATAGCAATAGAGTTCATATGATTCTTAAAACGCGATATCGCATCTCATTTCTATGTTTCATGGTAAGATTTAATATTCATTGCGAAGTGTTATGCATTCCTCGTCTACGATTCAAATGAATGTAAATGCGACACTTCCTTGCAAGGAAATAGCGTTTGCAGATGTCTAGGTATCGTAGCAATAGAGTTCTAATGCTTCTTAAAACGCGATTTCGCATCTCAGTTCTATGTTTCATGGTAAGATATAATATGAGTTGCGAAGTATCATGTATTCCTCGTCTACATTTCAATTGAATGTAAATGCGACACTTCCTTGCTAGGAAATAGCGTTTGCAGATGTCTACGTATCGTAGCAATAGCTTTCTAATGCTTCTTAAAACGCCATATCGAATCTCATTTCTATGTTTCATGGTAAGATATAATATGATTTGCGAAGTGTCATGTATTCCTCGTCTACACTTCAAATGAATGTAAATGCGACACTTCCTTGCAAAGAAATAGCGTTTGCAAATGTCTACGTATCGAAGCAATAGAGTTCAAATGCTTCTTAAAACGAGATATTGCATCTCATATTTATGTTTCATGATAAGATATAATATTCATTGCGAAGTGTTATGCATTCCTCGTCTATGATTCAAATGAACGTAAATGCGACACGTCCTTGCAAGGAAATAGTGTTTGCAGATGTCTAGGTATCGTAGCAATAGAGTTCTAATGCTTCCTAAAACGCGATATCGTATCTCATTTCTATGTTTCATGGTAAGATATAATATGATTTGCGAAGTGTTATGTATTCCTCGTCTACGATTCAAATGAAAGTAAATGCGACACTTCCTTGCAAGGAAAGAGCGATTGCAGATGTCTACGTATCGTAGCAATAGAGTTCATATGATTCTTAAAACGCGATGTCGCATCTCATTTCTATGTTTCATGGTAAGATATAACATGATTTGCGAAGTGTTATGTATTCCTCGTCTACACTTCAAATGAATGAAAATGCGACACTTCCTAGCAAGGAAATAGCGTTTGCAGATGTCTACGTATCGTAGCAATGGAGTTCTAATGCTTCTTAAAACGCGATATCGAATCTCATTTCTATGTTTCATGGTAAGATATAACATGATTTGCGAAGTGTTATGTATTCCTCGTCTGCACTTCAAATGAATGTAAATGCGACACTTCCCTGCAAGGAAATAGCGTTTGCAGATGTCTACGTACCGAAGCAATAGAGTTCAAATGCTTCTTAAAACGAGATATTGCATCTCATTTCTATGTTTCATGATAAGATATAATATTCATTGCGAAGTGTAATGCATTCCTCGTCTGCGATTCAAATGAAAGTAAATGCGACACTTCCTTGCAAGGAAATAGCGATTGCAGATGTCTACGTATCGTAGCAATAGAGTTCATATGATTCTTAAAACGCGATATCGCATCTCATTTCTATGTTTCATGGTAAGATTTAACATTCATTGCGAAGTGTTATGCATTCCTCGTCTACGATTCAAATGAATGTAAATGCGACACTTCCTTGCAAGGAAATAGCGTTTGCAGATGTCTAGGTATCGTAGCAATAGAGTTCTAATGCTTCTTAAAACGCGAAATCGAATCTCATTTCTATGTTTCATGGTAAGATATAATATTATTTGCGAAGTGTTATGTATTCCTCGTCTACACTTCATATGAATGTTAATGCGACACTTCCTTGCAAGGAAAGAGCGTTTGCAGATGTCTACGTATCGTAGCAATAGAGTTCTTATGATTCTTAAAACGCGATATCGCATCTCATTTCTATGTTTCATCGTAAGATATAACATGATTTGCGAAGTGTTATGCATTCCTCGTCTACACTTCAAATGAATGAAAATGCGACACTTCCTAGCAAGGAAATAGCGTTTGCAGATGTCTAGGTATCGTAGCAATAGAGTTCTAATGCTTCTTAGAACGCGATATCGCATCTCAGTTCTATGTTTCATGGTAAGATATAATATGATTTGCCAAGTGTTATGTATTCCTCGTCTACACTTCATATGAATGTTAATGCGACACTTCCTTGCAAGGAAAGAGCGTTTGCAGCTGTCTACGTATCGTAGCAATAGAGTTCTTATGATTCTTAAAACGCGATATCGCATCTCATTTCTATGTTTCATCGTAAGATATAACATGATTTGCGAAGTGTTATGCATTCCTCGTCTACACTTCAAATGAATGAAAATGCGACACTTCCTAGCAAGGAAATAGCGTTTGCAGATGTCTAGGTATCGTAGCAATAGAGTTCTAATGCTTCTTAGAACGCGATATCGCATCTCAGTTCTATGTTTCATGATAAGATATAATATTCATTGCGAAGTGTTATGCATTCCTCGTCTGCGATTCAAATGAAAGTAAATGCGACACTTCCTTGCAAGGAAATAGCGATTGCAGATGTCTACGTATCGTAGCAATAGAGTTCATATGATTCTTAAAACGCGATATCGCATCTCATTTCTATGTTTCATGGTAAGATTTAATATTCATTGCGAAGTGTTATGCATTCCTCGTCTACGATTCAAATGAATGTAAATGCGACACTTCCTTGCAAGGGAATAGCGTTTGCTGATGTCTAGGTATCCTAGCAATAGAGTTCTAATGCTTCTTAAAACGCGATATCGCATCTCAGTTCTATGTTTCATGCTAAGATATAACATGATTTGCCAAGTGTTATGTATGCCTCGTCTACACTTCAAATGAATGTAAATGCGACACTTCCTTGCAAAGAAATAGCGTTTGCAAATGTCTACGTTTCGAAGCAATAGAGTTCAAATGCTTCTTAAAACGAGATATTGCATCTCATATTTATGTTTCATGATAAGATATAATATTCATTGCGAAGTGTTATGCATTCCTCGTCTATGATTCAAATGAACGTAAATGCGACACGTCATTGCAAGGAAATAGCGTTTGCAGATGTCTAGGTATCGTAGCAATAGAGTTCTAATGCTTCCTAAAACGCGATATCGCATCTCATTTCTATGTTTCATGGTAAGATATAATATGATTTGCGAAGTGTTATGTATTCCTCGTCTACGATTCAAATGAAAGTAAATGCGACACTTCCTTGCAAGGAAATAGCGATTGCAGATGTCTACGTATCGTAGCAATAGAGTTCATATGATTCTTAAAACGCGATATCGCATCTCATTTCTATGTTTCATGGTAAGATATAACATGATTTGCGAAGTGTTATGCATTCCTCGTCTACACTTCAAATGATTGAAAATGCGACACTTCCTAGCAAGGAAATAGCGTTTGCAGATGTCTACGTATCGTAGCAAAAGAGTTCTAATGCTTCTTAAAACGCGATATCGAATCTCATTTCTATGTTTCATGGTAAGATAGAATATGATTTGCGAAGTGTTATGTATTCCTCGTCTACGATTCAAATGAAAGTAAATGCGACACTTCCTTGCAAGGAAATAGCGATTGCAGATGTCTACGTATCGTAGCAATAGAGTTCATATGATTCTTAAAACGCGATATCGCATCTCATTTCTATGTTTCATGGTAAGATATAACATGATTTGCGAAGTGTCATGTATTCCTCGTCTACAGTTCAAATGAATGTAAATGCGACACTTCCTTGCTAGGAAATAGCGTCTGCAGATGTCTAGGTATCGTAGCAATAGAATTCAAATGCTTCTTAAAACGAGATATTGCATCTCATATCTATGTTTCATGATAAGATACAATGTACATTGCGAAGTGTTATGCATTCCTCTTCTACGATTCAAATGAATGTAAATGCGACACTTCCTTGCAAGGAAATAGCGTTTGCAGATGTCTAGGTATCGTAACAATAGAGTTCTAATGCTTCCTAAAACGCGATATTGCATCTCATTTCTATGTTTCATGATAAGATATAATATTCATTGCGAAGTGTTATGCATTCCTCGTCTGCGATTCAAATGAAAGTAAATGCGACACTTCTTTGCTAGGAAATAGTGTCTGCAGATGTCTAGGTATCGTAGCGATAGAGTTCTAACGCTTCTTAAAACGCGATATCGCATCTCATTTCTATGTTTCATGGTAAGATATAACATGATTTGCGAAGTGTCATGTATTCCTCGTCTACAGTTCAAATGAATGTAAATGCGACACTTCCTTGCTAGGAAATAGCGTCTGCAGATGTCTAGGTATCGTAGCAATAGAATTCAAATGCTTCTTAAAACGAGATATTGCATCTCATATCTATGTTTCATGATAAGATACAATGTACATTGCGAAGTGTTATGCATTCCTCTTCTACGATTCAAATGAATGTAAATGCGACACTTCCTTGCAAGGAAATAGCGTTTGCAGATGTCTAGGTATCGTAGCAATAGAGTTCTAATGCTTCCTAAAACGTGATATCGCATCTCATTTCAATGTTTCATGGTAAGATATAATATGATTTGCGAAGTGTTATGTATTCCTCGTCTACACTTCAAATGAATGTAAATGCGACACTTCTTTGCTAGGAAATAGTGTCTGCAGATGTCTAGGTATCGTAGCGATAGAGTTCTAACGCTTCTTAAAACGCGATATCGCATCTCATTTCTATGTTGCATGATAGGATATAATATTCATTGTAAAGTGTTATGTATACCTCGTATTCTCTTCAGAAGAATGTAAATGCGATACTTCCTTGCATGGAAATAGCGTTTGCAGATGTCTACGAATCGAAGCAATAGAGTTCAAATGCTTCTTAAAACGAGATATTCCATCTCATATTTATGTTTCATGATAAGATATAATATTCATTGCGAAGTGTTATGCATTCCTCGTCTATGATTCAAATGAACGTAAATGCGACACGTCCTAGCAAGGAAATAGCGTTTGCAGATGTCTAGGTATCGTAGCAATAGAGTTCTAATGCTTCCTAAAACGCGATATCGCATCTCATTTCTATGTTTCATGGTAAGATATAATATGATTTGCGAAGTGTTATGTATTCCTCGTGTACGATTCAAATGAAAGTAAATGCGACACTTCCTTGCAAGGAAATAGCGTTTGCAGATGCCTACGTACCGAAGCAATAGAGTTCAAATGCTTCTTAAAACGAGATATTGCATCTCATTTCTATGTTTCATGATAAGATATAATATTCATTGCGAAGTGTTATGCATTCCTCGTCTGCGATTCAAATGAAAGTAAATGCGACACTTCCTTGCAAGGAAATAGCGTTTGCAGATGTCTAGGTATCGTAGCAATAGAGTTCTAATGCTTCTTAAAACGCGATTTCGCATCTCAGTTCTATGTTTCATGGTAAGATATAATATGATTTGCGAAGTATCATGTGTTCCTCGTCTATATTGCAACTGAATGTAAATGCGACACTTCCTTGCTAGGAAATAGCGTTTGCAGATGTCTACGTATCGTAGCAATAGCTTTTTAATGCTTCTTAAAACGCGATATCGAATCTCATTTCTATGTTTCATGGTAAGATATAATATGATTTGCGAAGTGTCATGTATTCCTCGTCTACACTTCAAATGAATGTAAATGCGACACTTCCTTGCAAAGAAATAGCGTTTGCAAATGTCTACGTATCGAAGCAATAGAGTTCAAATGCTTCTTAAAACGAGATATTGCATCTCATATTTATGTTTCATGATAAGATATAATATTCATTGCGAAGTGTTATGCATTCCTCGTCTATGATTCAAATGAACGTAAATGCGACACGTCCTTGTAAGGAAATAGTGTTTGCAGATGTCTAGGTATCGTAGCAATAGAGTTCTAATGCTTCCTAAAACGCGATATCGCATCTCATTTCTATGTTTCATGGTAAGATATAATATGATTTGCGAAGTGTTATGTATTCCTCGTCTACGATTCAAATGAAAGTAAATGCGACACTTCCTTGCAAGGAAAGAGCGATTGCAGATGTCTACGTATCGTAGCAATAGAGTTCATATGATTCTTAAAACGCGATATCGCATCTCATTTCTATGTTTCATGGTAAGATATAATATGATTTGCGAAGTGTTATGTATTCCTCGTCTACACTTCAAATGAATGAAAATGCGACACTTCCTAGCAAGGAAATAGCGTTTGCAGATGTCTATGTATCGTAGCAATGGAGTTCTAATGCTTCTTAAAACGCGATATCGAATCTCATTTCTATGTTTCATGGTAAGATATAACATGATTTGCGAAGTGTTATGTATTCCTCGTCTGCACTTCAAGGGAATGTAAATGCGACACTTCCCTGCAAGGAAATAGCGTTTGCAGATGTCTACGTACCGAAGCAATAGAGTTCAAATGCTTCTTAAAACGAGATATTGCATCTCATTTCTATGTTTCATGATAAGATATAATATTCATTGCGAAGTGTAATGCATTCCTCGTCTGCGATTCAAATGAAAGTAAATGCGACACTTCCTTGCAAGGAAATAGCGATTGCAGATGTCTACGTATCGTAGCAATAGAGTTCATATGATTCTTAAAACGCGATATCGCATCTCATTTCTATGTTTCATGGTAAGATTTAACATTCATTGCGAAGTGTTATGCATTCCTCGTCTACGATTCAAATGAATGTAAATGCGACACTTCCTTGCAAGGAAATAGCGTTTGCAGATGTCTAGGTATCGTAGCAATAGAGTTCTAATGCTTCTTAAAACGCGATATCGAATCTCATTTCTATGTTTCATGGTAAGATATAATATTATTTGCGAAGTGTTATGTATTCCTCGTCTACACTTCATATGAATGTTAATGCGACACTTCCTTGCAAGGAAAGAGCGTTTGCAGATGTCTACGTATCGTAGCAATAGAGTTCTTATGATTCTTAAAACGCGATATCGCATCTCATTTCTATGTTTCATCGTAAGATATAACATGATTTGCGAAGTGTTATGCATTCCTCGTCTACACTTCAAATGAATGAAAATGCGACACTTCCTAGCAAGGAAATAGCGTTTGCAGATGTCTAGGTATCGTAGCAATAGAGTTCTAATGCTTCTTAGAACGCGATATCGCATCTCAGTTCTATGTTTCATGGTAAGATATAATATGATTTGCCAAGTGTTATGTATTCCTCGTCTACACTTCATATGAATGTTAATGCGACACTTCCTTGCAAGGAAAGAGCGTTTGCAGCTGTCTACGTATCGTAGCAATAGAGTTCTTATGATTCTTAAAACGCGATATCGCATCTCATTTCTATGTTTCATCGTAAGATATAATATATTTGCAAAGTGTTATGTATTCCTCGTCTACACTTCAAATGAATGTAAATGCGACACTTCCTTGCAAGGAAATAGCGATTGCAGATGTCTACGTATCGTAGCAATAGAGTTCATATGATTCTTAAAACGCGATATCGCATCTCATTTCTATGTTTCATGGTAAGATATAACATGATTTGCGAAGTGTTATGCATTCCTCGTCTACACTTCAAATGATTGAAAATGCGACACTTCCTAGCAAGGAAATAGCGTTTGCAGATGTCTACGTATCGTAGCAAAAGAGTTCTAATGCTTCTTAAAACGCGATATCGAATCTCATTTCTATGTTTCATGGTAAGATATAATATGATTTGCGAAGTGTTATGTATTCCTCGTCTACGATTCAAATGAAAGTAAATGCGACACTTCCTTGCAAGGAAATAGCGATTGCAGATGTCTACGTATCGTAGCAATAGAGTTCATATGATTCTTAAAACGCGATATCGCATCTCATTTCTATGTTTCATGGTAAGATATAACATGATTTGCGAAGTGTCATGTATTCCTCGTCTACACTTCAAATGAATGTAAATGCGACACTTCCTTGCTAGGAAATAGCGTCTGCAGATGTCTAGGTATCGTAGCAATAGAATTCAAATGCTTCTTAAAACGAGATATTGCATCTCATATCTATGTTTCATGATAAGATACAATGTACATTGCGAAGTGTTATGCATTCCTCTTCTACGATTCAAATGAATGTAAATGCGACACTTCCTTGCAAGGAAATAGCGTTTGCAGATGTCTAGGTATCGTAGCAATAGAGTTCTAATGCTTCCTAAAACGCGATATCGCATCTCATTTCTATGTTTCATGGTAAGATATAATATGATTTGCGAAGTGTTATGTATTCCTCGTCTACGATTCAAATGAAAGTAAATGCGACACTTCCTTGCAAGGAAAGAGCGATTGCAGATGTCTACGTATCGTAGCAATAGAGTTCATATGATTCTTAAAATGCGATATCGCATCTCATTTCTATGTTTCATGGTAAGATATAACATGATTTGCGAAGTGTTATGTATTCCTCGTCTACACTTCAAATGAATGAAAATGCGACACTTCCTAGCAAGGAAATAGCGTTTGCAGATGTCTACGTATCGTAGCAATGGAGTTCTAATGCTTCTTAAAACGCGATATCGAATCTCATTTCTATGTTTCATGGTAAGATATAACATGATTTGCGAAGTGTTATGTATTCCTCGTCTGCACTTCAAATGAATGTAAATGCGACACTTCCCTGCAAGGAAATAGCGTTTGCAGATGTCTACGTACCGAAGCAATAGAGTTCAAATGCTTCTTAAAACGAGATATTGCATCTCATTTCTATGTTTCATGATAAGATATAATATTCATTGCGAAGTGTAATGCATTCCTCGTCTGCGATTCAAATGAAAGTAAATGCGACACTTCCTTGCAAGGAAATAGCGATTGCAGATGTCTACGTATCGTAGCAATAGAGTTCATATGATTCTTAAAACGCGATATCGAATCTCATTTCTATGTTTCATGGTAAGATATAATATTATTTGCGAAGTGTTATGTATTCCTCGTCTACACTTCATATGAATGTTAATGCGACACTTCCTTGCAAGGAAAGAGCGTTTGCAGATGTCTACGTATCGTAGCAATAGAGTTCATATGATTCTTAAAACGCGATATCGCATCTCATTTCTATGTTTCATCGTAAGATATAACATGATTTGCGAAGTGTTATGCATTCCTCGTCTACACTTCAAATGAATGAAAATGCGACACTTCCTAGCAAGGAAATAGCGTTTGCAGATGTCTAGGTATCGTAGCAATAGAGTTCTAATGCTTCTTAGAACGCGATATCGCATCTCAGTTCTATGTTTCATGGTAAGATATAATATGATTTGCCAAGTGTTATGTATTCCTCGTCTACACTTCATATGAATGTTAATGCGACACTTCCTTGCAAGGAAAGAGCGTTTGCAGCTGTCTACGTATCGTAGCAATAGAGTTCTTATGATTCTTAAAACGCGATATCGCATCTCATTTCTATGTTTCATCGTAAGATATAATATATTTGCAAAGTGTTATGTATTCCTCGTCTACACTTCAAATGAATGTAAATGCGACACTTCCTTGCAAGGAAATAGCGATTGCAGATGTCTACGTATCGTAGCAATAGAGTTCATATGATTCTTAAAACGCGATATCGCATCTCATTTCTATGTTTCATGGTAAGATATAACATGATTTGCGAAGTGTTATGCATTCCTCGTCTACACTTCAAATGATTGAAAATGCGACACTTCCTAGCAAGGAAATAGCGTTTGCAGATGTCTACGTATCGTAGCAAAAGAGTTCTAATGCTTCTTAAAACGCGATATCGAATCTCATTTCTATGTTTCATGGTAAGATATAATATGATTTGCGAAGTGTTATGTATTCCTCGTCTACGATTCAAATGAAAGTAAATGCGACACTTCCTTGCAAGGAAATAGCGATTGCAGATGTCTACGTATCGTAGCAATAGAGTTCATATGACTCTTAAAACGCGATATCGCATCTCATTTCTATGTTTCATGGTAAGATATAACATGATTTGCGAAGTGTCATGTATTCCTCGTCTACACTTCAAATGAATGTAAATGCGACACTTCCTTGCTAGGAAATAGCGTCTGCAGATGTCTAGGTATCGTAGCAATAGAATTCAAATGCTTCTTAAAACGAGATATTGCATCTCATATCTATGTTTCATGATAAGATACAATGTACATTGCGAAGTGTTATGCATTCCTCTTCTACGATTCAAATGAATGTAAATGCGACACTTCCTTGCAAGGAAATAGCGTTTGCAGATGTCTAGGTATCGTAGCAATAGAGTTCTAATGCTTCCTAAAACGCGATATCGCATCTCATTTCTATGTTTCATGGTAAGATATAATATGATTTGCGAAGTGTTATGTATTCCTCGTCTACGATTCAAATGAAAGTAAATGCGACACTTCCTTGCAAGGAAAGAGCGATTGCAGATGTCTACGTATCGTAGCAATAGAGTTCATATGATTCTTAAAACGCGATATCGCATCTCATTTCTATGTTTCATGGTAAGATATAACATGATTTGCGAAGTGTTATGTATTCCTCGTCTACACTTCAAATGAATGAAAATGCGACACTTCCTAGCAAGGAAATAGCGTTTGCAGATGTCTACGTATCGTAGCAATGGAGTTCTAATGCTTCTTAAAACGCGATATCGAATCTCATTTCTATGTTTCATGGTAAGATATAACATGATTTGCGAAGTGTTATGTATTCCTCGTCTGCACTTCAAATGAATGTAAATGCGACACTTCCCTGCAAGGAAATATGGTTTGCAGATGTCTACGTACCGAAGCAATAGAGTTCAAATGCTTCTTAAAACGAGATATTGCATCTCATTTCTATGTTTCATGATAAGATATAATATTCATTGCGAAGTGTAATGCATTCCTCGTCTGCGATTCAAATGAAAGTAAATGCGACACTTCCTTGCAAGGAAATAGCGATTGCAGATGTCTACGTATCGTAGCAATAGAGTTCATATGATTCTTAAAACGCGATATCGCATCTCATTTCTATGTTTCATGGTAAGATTTAACATTCATTGCGAAGTGTTATGCATTCCTCGTCTACGATTCAAATGAATGTAAATGCGACACTTCCTTGCAAGGAAATAGCGTTTGCAGATGTCTAGGTATCGTAGCAATAGAGTTCTAATGCTTCTTAAAACGCGATATCGAATCTCATTTCTATGTTTCATGGTAAGATATAATATTATTTGCGAAGTGTTATGTATTCCTCGTCTACACTTCATATGAATGTTAATGCGACACTTCCTTGCAAGGAAAGAGCGTTTGCAGATGTCTACGTATCGTAGCAATAGAGTTCTTATGATTCTTAAAACGCGATATCGCATATCATTTCTATGTTTCATCGTAAGATATAACATGATTTGCGAAGTGTTATGCATTCCTCGTCTACACTTCAAATGAATGAAAATGCGACACTTCCTAGCAAGGAAATAGCGTTTGCAGATGTCTAGGTATCGTAGCAATAGAGTTCTAATGCTTCTTAGAACGCGATATCGCATCTCAGTTCTATGTTTCATGGTAAGATATAATATGATTTGCCAAGTGTTATGTATTCCTCGTCTACACTTCATATGAATGTTAATGCGACACTTCCTTGCAAGGAAAGAGCGTTTGCAGCTGTCTACGTATCGTAGCAATAGAGTTCTTATGATTCTTAAAACGCGATATCGCATCTCATTTCTATGTTTCATCGTAAGATATAATATATTTGCAAAGTGTTATGTATTCCTCGTCTACACTTCAAATGAATGTAAATGCGACACTTCCTTGCAAGGAAATAGCGATTGCAGATGTCTACGTATCGTAGCAATAGAGTTCATATGATTCTTAAAACGCGATATCGCATCTCATTTCTATGTTTCATGGTAAGATATAACATGATTTGCGAAGTGTTATGCATTCCTCGTCTACACTTCAAATGATTGAAAATGCGACACTTCCTAGCAAGGAAATAGCGTTTGCAGATGTCTACGTATCGTAGCAAAAGAGTTCTAATGCTTCTTAAAACGCGATATCGAATCTCATTTCTATGTTTCATGGTAAGATATAATATGATTTGCGAAGTGTTATGTATTCCTCGTCTACGATTCAAATAAAAGTAAATGCGACACTTCCTTGCAAGGAAATAGCGATTGCAGATGTCTACGTATCGTAGCAATAGAGTTCATATGATTCTTAAAACGCGATATCGCATCTCATTTCTATGTTTCATGGTAAGATATAACATGATTTGCGAAGTGTCATGTATTCCTCGTCTACACTTCAAATGAATGTAAATGCGACACTTCCTTGCTAGGAAATAGCGTCTGCAGATGTCTAGGTATCGTAGCAATAGAATTCAAATGCTTCTTAAAACGAGATATTGCATCTCATATCTATGTTTCATGATAAGATACAATGTACATTGCGAAGTGTTATGCATTCCTCTTCTACGATTCAAATGAATGTAAATGCGACACTTCCTTGCAAGGAAATAGCGTTTGCAGATGTCTAGGTATCGTAGCAATAGAGTTCTAATGCTTCCTAAAACGCGATATCGCATCTCATTTCTATGTTTCATGGTAAGATATAATATGATTTGCGAAGTGTTATGTATTCCTCGTCTACGATTCAAATGAAAGTAAATGCGACACTTCCTTGCGAGGAAAGAGCGATTGCAGATGTCTACGTATCGTAGCAATAGAGTTCATATGATTCTTAAAACGCGATATCGCATCTCATTTCTATGTTTCATGGTAAGATATAACATGATTTGCGAAGTGTTATGTATTCCTCGTCTACACTTCAAATGAATGAAAATGCGACACTTCCTAGCAAGGAAATAGCGTTTGCAGATGTCTACGTATCGTAGCAATGGAGTTCTAATGCTTCTTAAAACGCGATATCGAATCTCATTTCTATGTTTCATGGTAAGATATAACATGATTTGCGAAGTGTTATGTATTCCTCGTCTGCACTTCAAATGAATGTAAATGCGACACTTCCCTGCAAGGAAATAGCGTTTGCAGATGTCTACGTACCGAAGCAATAGAGTTCAAATGCTTCTTAAAACGAGATATTGCATCTCATTTCTATGTTTCATGATAAGATATAATATTCATTGCGAAGTGTAATGCATTCCTCGTCTGCGATTCAAATGAAAGTAAATGCGACACTTCCTTGCAAGGAAATAGCGATTGCAGATGTCTACGTATCGTAGCAATAGAGTTCATATGATTCTTAAAACGCGATATCGCATCTCATTTCTATGTTTCATGGTAAGATTTAACATTCATTGCGAAGTGTTATGCATTCCTCGTCTACGATTCAAATGAATGTAAATGCGACACTTCCTTGCAAGGAAATAGCGTTTGCAGATGTCTAGGTATCGTAGCAATAGAGTTCTAATGCTTCTTAAAACGCGATATCGAATCTCATTTCTATGTTTCATGGTAAGATATAATATTATTTGCGAAGTGTTATGTATTCCTCGTCTACACTTCATATGAATGTTAATGCGACACTTCCTTGCAAGGAAAGAGCGTTTGCAGATGTCTACGTATCGTAGCAATAGAGTTCTTATGATTCTTAAAACGCGATATCGCATCTCATTTCTATGTTTCATCGTAAGATATAACATGATTTGCGAAGTGTTATGCATTCCTCGTCTACACTTCAAATGAATGAAAATGCGACACTTCCTAGCAAGGAAATAGCGTTTGCAGATGTCTAGGTATCGTAGCAATAGAGTTCTAATGCTTCTTAGAACGCGATATCGCATCTCAGTTCTATGTTTCATGGTAAGATATAATATGATTTGCCAAGTGTTATGTATTCCTCGTCTACACTTCATATGAATGTTAATGCGACACTTCCTTGCAAGGAAAGAGCGTTTGCAGCTGTCTACGTATCGTAGCAATAGAGTTCTTATGATTCTTAAAACGCGATATCGCATCTCATTTCTATGTTTCATCGTAAGATATAATATGATTTGCAAAGTGTTATGTATTCCTCGTCTACACTTCAAATGAATGTAAATGCGACACTTCCTTGCAAGGAAATAGCGTTTGCAGATGTCTAGGTATCGTAACAATAGAGTTCTAATGCTTCCTTAAACGCGATATTGCATCTCATTTCTATGTTTCATGATAAGATATAATATTCATTGCGAAGTGTTATGCATTCCTCGTCTGCGATTCAAATGAAAGTAAATGCGACACTTCCTTGCAAGGAAATAGCGATTGCAGATGTCTACGTATCGTAGCAATAGAGTTCATATGATTCTTAAAACGCGATATCGCATCTCATTTCTATGTTTCATGGTAAGATTTAATATTCATTGCGAAGTGTTATGCATTCCTCGTCTACGATTCAAATGAATGTAAATGCGACACTTCCTTGCAAAGAAATAGCGTTTGCAAATGTCTACGTTTCGAAGCAATAGAGTTCAAATGCTTCTTAAAACGAGATATTGCATCTCATATTTATGTTTCATGATAAGATATGATATTCATTGCGAAGTGTTATGCATTCCTCGTCTGTGATTCAAATGAACGTAAATGCGACACGTCATTGCAAGGAAATAGCGTTTGCAGATGTCTAGGTATCGTAGCAATAGAGTTCTAATGCTTCCTAAAACGCGATATCGCATCACATTTCAATGTTTCATGGTAAGATATAATATGATTTGCGAAGTGTTATGTATTCCTCGTCTACGATTCAAATGAAAGTAAATGCGACACTTCCTTGCAAGGAAATAGCGATTGCAGATGTCTACGTATCGTAGCAATAGAGTTCATATGATTCTTAAAACGCGATATCGCATCTGATTTCTATGTTTCATGGTAAGATATAATATTATTTGCGAAGTGTTATGTATTCCTCGTCTACACTTCATATGAATGTTAATGCGACACTTCCTTGCAAGGAAAGAGCGTTTGCAGATGTCTACGTATCGTAGCAATAGAGTTCTTATGATTCTTAAAACTCGATATCGCATCTCATTTCTATGTTTCATCGTAAGATATAACATGATTTGCGAAGTGTTATGCATTCCTTGTCTACACTTCAAATGAATGAAAATGCGACACTTCCTAGCAAGGAAATAGCGTTTGCAGATGTCTAGGTATCGTAGCAATAGAGTTCTAATGCTTCTTAGAACGCGATATCGCATCTCAGTTCTATGTTTCATGGTAAGATATAACATGATTTGCCAAGTGTTATGTATGCCTCGTCTACACTTCAAATGAATGTAAATGCGACACTTCCTTGCAAAGAAATAGCGTTTGCAAATGTCTACGTTTCGAAGCAATAGAGTTCAAATGCTTCTTAAAACGAGATATTGCATCTCATATTCATGTTTCATGATAAGATATAATATTCATTGCGAAGTGTTATGCATTCCTCGTCTATGATTCAAATGAACGTAAATGCGACACGTCATTGCAAGGAAATAGCGTTTGCAGATGTCTAGGTATCGTAGCAATAGAGTTCTAATGCTTCCTAAAACGCGATATCGCATCTAATTTCTATGTTTCATGGTAAGATATAATATGATTTGCGAAGTGTTATGTATTCCTCGTCTACGATTCAAATGAAAGTAAATGCGACACTTCCTTGCAAGGAAATAGCGTTTGCAGATGTCTAGGTATCGTAGCAATAGAGTTCTAATGCTTCTTAGAACGCGATATCGCATCTCAGTTCTTTGTTTCATGGTAAGATATAACATGATTTGCCAAGTGTTATGTATGCCTCGTCTACACTTCAAATGAATGTAAATGCGACACTTCCTTGCAAAGAAATAGCGTTTGCAAATGTCTACGTTTCGAAGCAATAGAGTTCAAAACGAGATATGCTTCTTAAAACGAGATATTGCATCTCATATTCATGTTTCATGATAAGATATAATATTCATTGCGAAGTGTTATGCATTCCTCGTCTATGATTCAAATGAACGTAAATGCGACACGTCATTGCAAGGAAATAGCGTTCGCAGATGTCTAGGTATCGTAGCAATAGAGTTCTAATGCTTCCTAAAACGCGATATCGCATCTCATTTCTATGTTTCATGGTAAGATATAATATGATTTGCGAAGTGTTATGTATTCCTCGTCTACGATTCAAATGAAAGTAAATGCGACACTTCCTTGCAAGGAAATAGCGTTTGCAGATGTCTAGGTATCGTAGCAATAGAGTTCTAATGCTTCTTAAAACGCGATATCGAATCTCATTTCTATGTTTCATGGTAAGATATAATATTATTTGCGAAGTGTTATGTATTCCTCGTCTACACTTCATATGAATGTTAATGCGACACTTCCTTGCAAGGAAAGAGCGTTTGCAGATGTCTACGTATCGTAGCAATAGAGTTCTTATGATTCTTAAAACGCGATATCGCATCTCATTTCTATGTTTCATCGTAAGATATAACATGATTTGCGAAGTGTTATGCATTCCTCGTCTACACTTCAAATGAATGAAAATGCGACACTTCCTAGCAAGGAAATAGCGTTTGCAGATTTCTAGGTATCGTAGCAATAGAGTTCTAATGCTACTTAGAACGCGATATCGCATCTCAGTTCTATGTTTCATGGTAAGATATAATATGATTTGCCAAGTGTTATGTATTCCTCGTCTACACTTCATATGAATGTTAATGCGACACTTCCTTGCAAGGAAAGAGCGTTTGCAGCTGTCTACGTATCGTAGCAATAGAGTTCTTATGATTCTTAAAACGCGATATCGCATCTCATTTCTATGTTTCATCGTAAGATATAATATGATTTGCAAAGTGTTATGTATTCCTCGTCTACACTTCAAATGAATGTAAATGCGACACTTCCTTGCAAGGAAATAGCGTTTGCAGATGTCTAGGTATCGTAACAATAGAGTTCTAATGCTTCCTAAAACGCGATATTGCATCTCATTTCTATGTTTCATGATAAGATATAATATTCATTGCGAAGTGTTATGCATTCCTCGTCTGCGATTCAAATGAAAGTAAATGCGACACTTCCTTGCAAGGAAATAGCGATTGCAGATGTCTACGTATCGTAGCAATAGAGTTCATATGAT